>NC_084821.1:41016127-41316127 GCF_958449725.1 Rosa rugosa
GAGAGCGAGATAGAGCTGGTGTGCCACTTGTAATTTTTTAATTTTTCAGGGGCAGAATCGTCTTTTGAATCTGTAGTTGGGTTAGTGGGAATAGAATTCTGTTGGTGGTGTAAGTGGGCTAAAATTAACCCATTTTGGTGCTAGTGGTCACAGACCCTAAAACTAATATGTTCATAACCGCTCATTCGCAACTTTTTTTTTTCGATCCGTCAACTCTAACACTCTCATGGGTGTGAGCTATATCAACTAACATACAAAATTTTGAAAGTTTACCTCCTTGTGGTTCAGCTCCCCTTAGGAAAATATAAATGTATAAAGGGTTGACCACTTTATTTGATGTCGAAATGAAGATGGATCAAGTTAAATTTTTTACACAATACCTAATAATACTCTAAAAATATATGGGTAATGTCAAATTTATCAATTTTCAATTTTGATTTTCTGAATCGCACAAAATCCTTATATGTCTACTAAAGTGGTCTAACTTGTTTTTTAGTTGTATCAAAAAAATATGTCTTCCATGAGCAACAATGTGGAGGAAATAGACTTTATTAAGAATCGAACGTTGGATGTTATCATGATGAGAAGAAATGGTTATGGTCAAAATTTCAGCTATTTTTGTCGTCGTTTGACTCTCGATCTACTAGGTCAACCACAAACTCTAAATACCATATAAAACTAATATGCTGATAACCGCTCATTCACAACTTCTTTTTTCGATCCTTTAGCTCTCACACTCTCGTGGGTGTGAGCTATATCAACTAATGTAAAAATTTATGAAAGTTTACTTCCTCGTGGTTTAGCTCCCATTAGGGAAATATAAGCGTATAAAGGGTTTACTACTTTATTTGATGTCGAAATGACGGCGGATTGGGTTAATTTTTTTACACAATACCCGTTAATGCCCTAGAAATAGATGGGTGATGTCAAATTTATCGATTTTCAGTGTCAATTTTTTGAATCGCACAAAATCCTTATATGCCTACTAATGTGATGTAATTTGTTTATTAGTTGTATATAAAAAATATATCTTCCATAAGCAACAAGGTGGAGGAAATAGATTATATCAAAATCGACCGTTGGATGTTATCATGAAAAGAAGAAATGGTCATGCTCAAAATTTCAACTATTTTCGTCATCGTTTGGGTCTTGATATACTAAGTCAACCCTAAACCCTAAGCACCACATAAAACTAATATGCTCATAACCGATCATTCACAATTTTTTTTTTTTTTTTATCTGTTAGCTCTCACACTCTTGTGGGTATGAGCTATATCAACCAATGTAAAAATTTCGGAAAGTTTATCTCATAGTGGTTCAACTCTCCTTAGGGAAGTATAGGTATATAAAGGGTTTACCGCTTTTGTTGATGTCAAAATGACGGTGGATCGAGTTAATTTTTTTACACATTACCTATTAGAGCATCTTTAGCAATGCTAGCCATTTTTGAGTCAAATTTTAGCTAAAGTAGCTAAAAAGTTATTTTAGCTAACCACTTTAGAATTACGTCTGCATCAATGCCCTCTAGTTTAGTTAGTTTTGAATTTATA
This sequence comes from Rosa rugosa, assembly GCF_958449725.1. Lineage (NCBI taxonomy): Eukaryota > Viridiplantae > Streptophyta > Magnoliopsida > Rosales > Rosaceae > Rosa > Rosa rugosa. The sequence goes on from NC_084821.1 coordinate 41,017,678, forward strand.
TTATTTTTTAAATGAAGATTAAATAATTTAAATGTATTTATAAATTACATAAAATAACTTAAAAGGAATGTTCTAAATTATAGAGAGTCTCATCCTGCTCTCTATATTTAGGAGCGAGATAGCTAAAAGTTATAATAGAGAGCCACTTAGGAGTCTCGTGCAGCTGCTAAAATAGATAAAAAGCTAAACATGCTCTCCAAAATGGCTAAGGAGCCACAATAGAGAGTCTGCTAAAGATGCTTTAATATGCTATATATAGATGGGTAATGTCAAATTTATCGATTTTCTATTTTAATTATTTTGAATCGCACAAAATCCTTATATGCCTATTAGTATTGTCTAACTTGTTTATTAGCTATATGAAATAAGTATACCTTCCATGAGAAACAAGGTGGAGGAAATAAAATTTATCAAAATCAACTGTTGGATGTTATCATGATAAGAAGAAAAGGTTATGGTCAATTTTTCAATTATTTTCGTCGTTGTTTGGATCTTGATCTATTAGGTCAACTTTAAACCCTAAGTACCACATAAAACTAATATGCTCATAACCGGTCTTTCGCAACTTGTTTTTTCAATCTGTCAGCTCTTACACAGTCGTGGCTATGAGCTATATCAACTAATGTAAAAATTTTGAAAAAATTATCTTCTAGTGGTTCAGCTCCCTTTAAGGAAGTATAAAGGGTTAACCGCTTTGTTTGATGTCAAAATGACGGCGGATCGAGTAATTTTTTTTGCACAGTACCTATTAATACACTATAAATAGATGGGTAATATCAAATTTATCGATTTTCAGTTTCGATTTTGAGGATCGCACAAAATCTTGATATGCCTAGCTACTATAATATTGTCTAACTTGTTTATTAGTTTTATACAGAAATATACCTTACATAAGCAACAAGGTGGAAGAAATAAAGTTTATCAAAATCGACCATTGGATGTTATCATGGTAGGAAGAAATGGTAATGGTCAAAATTTCAGCTATTTTTGTCATCGTTTGGGTTTTCATCTAATAGGTCAACCCTAAACCCTAAATACCACATAAAACTAATATGCTCATAACCGCTCATTAAGATATTCTTTTTTCAATTTGTCAGCTTTCACGCTTTCGTGGGTATGAGATATATCAACCAGTGTAAAAATTTTGAGAAGTTTATCTCCTAATGGTTCAGCTCCCCTTAGGGAAGTATTAATGTATAAATGGTTGACTGCTTTGTTTGATGTCAAAATGACATCGGATCAAGTTAATTTTTTACACAGTACCTATTAATACGCTATAAATATATGGGTAATATCAAATTTATCGATTTCAGTTTCAATTGTTTGGATCGCACAAAATCGATTTTTTGAATACACAGTCAATTTATTATTTCCTTTCAATTTTGTTTGTACACCAATCCATTTGGTCAACCAGAGTGACTTTAATATCATCAATACTAAAACACATATTTTCAATTTGTCACTAAATACTATGAGGGTGCTTTTCATGACCGATTCCTGTGGGTTCTATCTCTATTACGCATGCATGAAAACTCGAAGTACAAAATCATCGCGCTTAATTATTCTTAACACTAAACTTAATTATAAATTAATTAAGTTAATATGATCAGGTCTAGAAAAATTAATTTAATGATTTTTCTTTTCAAATAGTTTCTTTACGATTAATATTTTGGTAACTAATGTGGTGTATTTAGAACTATAACCAACAATTCTGAAGTAACAAATGTAGTTTATTAAAAATCGAAGAAACAACACTATAATTTAGATAAATAACTATGATCAAGTCAATGTCACTTCTAAAATAAATCTAGTATTTTATTTTTCAATTAACTTTTGAGGTAACAAATGAAATTTATTAAAAAATGGGACAGAAAACAAATAAATAAAATAACATAAAAGCTTTGATAAAAAATAAAAAAATAAAAGTATAAAGAAAAAGAGCTTGGGGTGGCTCGTACCTGAGAAGAGAAGCATAATTACTACAAACTCCAACCATGCTTTATTGGAGATGATTTATTTGTTTTATATAAACGGATCTAAACTAGTTTCTCTCAGCTGGAAGCCTCGGACACCCAACTTCATCAATCACTCTCTCTCTCTCTCTCCTTCGAACAGACCACACCGCCACCCACAATTAAAAACCCATATCATTCATGATTCTCTCTTCTTTACGAACTAGTAGCCAACGAAAATCATTACCCATTCTCTTGTCTCTCACTAACACACCACCGCCACCACAATTCAATCCATTCATATACAACATCCTTCTGATCAAAGTCTGGTTTCAATTACGAATTTGATGATGGGTTTCTTCCTCTCTCGACATCGTTCTGATAAATTCTGGTTTCAATTAGTTATGGACTTATGGCAGAGATAATACGAGGATGAGGATGATAAAAAGTGGAGGATAGATTTAACCTCCTCCCTCTACCGCTACCTCGATCTGCACCGCTTTTTTTATTTTTTCATCACTGTGTATACTAACGTTAACGTTGGATATGGAGTAACAGAAATTTGACGGCCCAGATCTGCCCAGTGAACAATCAACGGTAGATTGCCCCAGGCTGATTGGATAGCAGAAAGATACAAAACAGGGAAAAAAAATGTACGGCAAATGAACCATAACAATATATGAGAGGAATATTAATATAAACACACCATCAGCGACAGCAGCTGTCTTCAAGACCTTGGCACGACGTTTTCGGCTTCTCATCTGCACCTCAATCACAATTCTTTGCTGCAACATTCATTTACAAATTATATCATATATACGTCGTTAGACCCTAGGAAATCAATTTATCCCTCAAACTAATATTTCTTTCCATAAAATCATCACAAGTGATATGATCAACATATGTTTTATATATGTTTGCTTATGAAACGACCAAAAACACATTAACAATTTCGAATATATGGGGAAAAAAGAGGGGTTCTTTTTCATGCAGACAACACGATTTCGATAGTTATATTGCTCCCTAAACCTTAAACTACCATCTCCACCACTTCATTTCTCAAATACATCCCTACTCATAACATCTTACATATACCAAGCATTATCATCATTTCAAGTATTGAAGAAGGAGTTCAAGGAATAAGCTAGAGCACAAGAGGAGGCTCCTCATCATCTTTATGACAAAATTTCCATAATGAACCACTTCATCATCCTTCACTTAATTGTGATCATCCCTAGTCATTTCTAAACTCTATTTTTTGATAGCTTAATGTTTTCCATTATGTTGATGCTAGTTTATGTAGATATGTATGAGTAGTCTATTGTTGGGGCTAGGGTTGAAAGCCCTAGCCAAACTTGTAATGAATTGATGTTTGAATCTTATTTGATGAAATTTCCATGATCATCTTCACATGTTAATTCAAGAAGTGAATGCTTGTATTTGAATCTAGCTAATTTGAATACTTTGCATTTGTCATTACATGAACAATGTTTAGAGAGTAGCTATCTTTGAACATTAATAGCATGATAGCACACTAGGTGTGTGTATGTGAGGGTAGTGAGATAAAATCACCTAGACCTAGTATTGGTTTGCTTACTTGATTATCTAAACTCAAACCTTCATGCATCTAGGGGCAAGGAATTGATACTTATCCAGTAATATAACTTGTTCTTGGGTAGTTAGTTTCACACCTATCCGGTGAAAATTGATAAAATCAAAGGAGTTTAGGCCTTAGTAGTCTTATCCGGATGCTAAGAGGGTAATTAGGCCTTAGAGTTTAAACATCAATGCATGCAAGAGAGGCTATGGTGAACAACCTAAAGCTCTAACTTCCATCCATTCTATCACATCTAGTTTAGCATAGCCTAGTTTACATTTCAAGTTTTTATTGTGTGTTAATTCGAGTTTAAACCATCTCCAAAACCAAAATCAAACCACTACACCATCTTGCATATATTCACCATGAACTTTGGTTCACTTGTGAGCCCTTTGTTTGTAATTTGTACATTTGCATATTCATCTACCACTCTTTAGGTTTTCCCTAGCTAGAGTGGGTTTTCGAATCCCTTAGGTACGATATCCCCTATTCATAATCCCTACACTATAACTTGGTCCTTATACTTGATGGTAGCTATTTGTCTAACAAAGATGGAAGGTGGGGTTTAAACTCACAATACTCGATGTTCAAAAAAATTAAGGAATGGAGGTTACTGATTGAAGCAGGTAAATAACCGGAAAAACTTGTCCTCGCAACATTCAAATACTCCAAGGGACTACTCCTGTTGAAATCAGGTAAATAACCTCTCAGGCCTTGGTTAGAATCCAAATCAAGAACCTGCAAGTTTGGTAGATGAAAGATGCCAACAGAGAACTCCCCATGAAATGAGCAGAATGAAAGGTTGAGATAGGTTAGGCTGGTAAGATCATGGCCTAATCTCAATGGTATTTCAGAAAGACTGAAGTCATTATCGGAAAGATCCAGCCTTAGCAAGTGAACAAGTAGAAAAAGGCTACTGTTGGAATTGATAGAAGCATAAAGATAACTGCTTCTTAGGTCAAGGCCAATGACATAGCCAAAGTACTCGTCGCACTCGACACCACTCCATGAGCAAAAACTAAGATTCATCTGTCCTTGTGCTGTCCAAGATGCAAACTTTGGATGCGCAGAATTGTGTATTACAGTAAAGGTTTCCTTGAATTGCAACAAGGCAGAGCCCTCATCAACATGGCAAAAGGTTTGCACAAAACTGAAAAGGTGGGTGACATTTAGTAATAGAAAAAGAAAGAGATGCACAAAAAAAACTGTTGCTCCGCAAGGTTCCCATTCTCGTGAAGAAGTGTATTTGATTTGTGTATGTTTATGGGTTTCACAAAACGGAGTTAGAGATTGAAGTTCTTTAATAGACACAAGTCATTCATGTTTGGCAGCTTCTTTCAGTAAGGGAAAAGTTCTATACTACAACACAGACGGTAATTTCCGACCACGAAAAATGGTCGGAAATAGAACATTTTTTCGGAAATACCTTTTTCCAACAAAAAGTCGTCGTCGGAAATGCCTTGGTCGGAAATAATTTTCTTCCGACCAACCGTTGGAAATGCTTGACCATTTCCGACGAAAATCACTGTCGGATTTGAGTCTCGTTTTGGTCGGAATTAATGTTTGTTTCGTCTGAAAAAAAAATCGACGGAATTAAGGTTTTCCGTCGGAAATAATTGTATTTCCGACGAATTATTTCCGACCACACTTTTTGTCGTAATATTTATTTCCGACGATGTAGTTTCGACCACTCGTTTCGTCGGAATAAGTCTTTCCCACGAATTTTTTCCAACCACAATTGTTGTCGGAAAACTTTTTCTTATGACATATTTTCGACCAAAAACTTCGTTGGAATAAATATTTCCGACTAACTAATTTGAGTATTTCCGATTACATATTTTCTTTGTGGGAATTAATAACCATTACCGTCTATACAAATGACTTTTACCGATGAATATGGTTTATCAAAATAAAACATTTTTGTCCGAAAATTATTGTCGCAAACGACTCACCTCTTGTGGGAATAAAATAGTAAATGAAATTACATTCGATTTTAATTATTAGAATTTTTTCACAAATTGAATATTTATTTTCTGGAACATGAAGAACCAAATAGATATAGTGAAGATTTGAATAATTTATAGAATGCAAACTACATAGTCTTAATACATAGATAAAATAACATCATCCATGACATTAGAATAGTACGAGAGAAAATACTAACCTAAAAACAAATAATAAAAGATTACATTTGTTAAACATGTCTAAGCAAACTAATTGCCACTTAAAAGCCCAATACCTACTGAAGTTAGTAACTACAATCTCCACTTTTTTTTTTTATGGTAATAGGTCAGCCCTTTCATTAATATTCAGCAAGCAGTACAAAAACGAAACACCCCTATGGGGTCGACAGAAAGAATCGTTCCTTAGAACCTCATGAACCCTATTCTAGCAGAATAAAATCCCAGAAATCCCTAGTACACCCACCTTTTGGTAAATTCACGCACTTTTATTCTAACAAAAACCTAGAAACCTCGAAGCTTACAAAAAATCCAACTAAGGCACTGGTTTTTGCGACCCAAACAAAAATTAAACGGCACTATGGGCCATAGAGACCCACAACATCCAATCCCCTAGCAAGAGGGTAATCCAGCCCCAATCCCTAGCAGACAGAGTCCAAGCCAGAAGTTGTAGGACCCAGCCCACCCACTTCCAGCCATACCACAAACCCTCCAAACAGCCCCAGGCCCAGCTGGCCCAATAGGGCGAAATTGCTAAGGGAACCCCAAGCACTCCATCACAGCCGTCCAAGCCAATCCAACATGTTGCAAATTACTATAATATCTCACAGGAGGTATGAAAAAGAAAACAAATACAGCATGTTCAACAGTACATATAAAATGGGTCAGTGCTATCATATCATAAGCTAAAGTCATTGACCATATATAATGCTCTCAGATACTTTGTTGCACATTATTAATACTGCAAGTAATAAAACCATTAATTCTAAACTACTCGCACATTATTAATATTTTGTTGCCTCATATAGATAGATAAGGTTTCTTCGAATACCTTATAACTAGTGGCTAGCAGCTAAGGATCAAGGTGCATTTGCTTCGAAATCTCCATTAGTAGATTTACCCTGTCAAAATAGCAAAACAGGAAATGAAACAAAGTATAATAAGTATGAGGACCTTATAAAAAAACTCCTAATTGCTGCAAAAACGCCTTGACAACAAAATTTTTTTTTTATCAATTTTGATGAGTACTAGGGTTATGAGAACTACAATGTAGCCAAACTTTTTTATCGTTCAGTTTTGTACATGAAATCCTATGCCTAAACTAAAACAGAGCTTTAGATAAAGCCCTACTGTTTTCTTCTCTCTCTAATAATATAATGCTAGTTTGTTATAGGAGAGGAGAAAGAGGAATTATTATTAAGCTGGTGATGCCTTGAAGAAGGACAGTCATATTCAATGGGTGGACTGGTTTGTGGTAAGTGTTGTGATGGGAGTGACGGTGAAGTAGATGAGGGTTGTAGTGTTTCAGGTTGCATATTAACAGAAAGTTTATAACATGATCTACACAATCATCAAACTGAGGTCCAACAGTCAGAAGCAAAAATTCCACCCAAAAGTAACTAAGAGTATGAGGATAAGACAATAGATTCACAATTAAGAATAAAAGTGGGCAGTAAGTCTATCAATTAGATAATTAATAGCAACCTTATGTATACAAAGAAATGAAGCTTTTTCCCTTATATATGTACGTAGTTATCATCTTGACCAAAGTTTTGAACACACAAAAGAGAAATCTCAGTAAGGACTTAGTTAACATTAAGATAAAATAGAAACAGTATCTAGGATCTAATTGAGAACAAAATCAGACCTCAGCATAATATTGGAGGTGAGCCTATAATCGATCCCTGAGTTCCTGACAGAGCAAGGTCACAGCAAAAAGTAGATGCTCTAAACTACTTATTGATGGTACAGTTATACCAAAGCCAAGGAAGAAAGGGAAGTTCAAGATAGAAAATGCAGGTTGTATATGGTGATCTGTCCAGGCGTCAGGTGTGGGATTAACTAAAGAGACTACAATCAAAGTATTGCATACACCAAGAACAATTTATCTGCAGCTATATATGTCTTCCCTATACGTTAAAACGAAGAATCGGAGATAAACATCAACTTATGTCAATGAGAACATAAGTTGTTTACTTGCAACCAGAAGCTAGATATCTTGTTCCTTTGAGAAACAATCAGCACAAAAGCTTGATTCACATATATATCCTTGTAGATCATGCAGAAATTCATATCTTAAGGCCCCACCAAAAGAAGAAAACACATAATAAAGTATGGAAACATAAGCAGCAGAGCTAAAGATCCTTGTAAATCACAAAGACGCACACACCACTGCTACTTGTCCTATGTACCTAAAGCTGAAATTACCACTTCTGACTAGCTAATATTACACAAAAAAAGGGGTAAGTCCTAGTTGGATCAGAGAGATGTGTCCACAAATCTAAGCTTTCAGTTGTTGGAACTGGAAGGATGATTATTGAGTAGTTGTTGGTGGAGCTCAGGTTTAGGGGGGAAAGTTATATTTAATATGCTGGAAATATATGAGATAGACATGAACTTATGTGTATATTTCTTCTTCAAGTGCACCTAAATTTTTCAGCGCAGTTCCCACTATTGAAAGAATCCCCTAACTACTTTCCAACTACAAATTTAATTCATGATACAATGTCTTTTAAACATAATTCTTTCTTTTTGTATTCTTTTTCTCTACGATTCTATCACATCTACCAAACAATCCAGTTCTTGAATTTCTTCTTGTTATCATATATAGCAAAATCATCCCTATGGCTAGCTCTCCGTAATCCTATTTCCTCTGCTCTCCAATCCTAGACCTTTAACAGAGAAGAACGTGAGGAGAGTTGTGTTTCATTTCAGTAAAACATCTAGCAAGATGGCTTTCTACCGCAGCCATTATGGTTAGAACACCTTTGTTTAAGATTGTTGCTTCTCAAGGATGTAGCTATTATAATGAACTGATGTGATGCAATTTTTCAATGAAGTGATGATAAATAATAAATTACAATCAAGGTATTGCATAAACTAAGACAACTCTTGCAGCCTTCAATTACTGAACATGCACAAATATATGCACAATGTAATATCAAAAGAAGACTAATCAATTAGATATGCAGAGAGGTGATACAATCATACAAATCACACTTTAAAAAGTAGGGCACATACAAAATCGATTAGAAGCTAGGTTTACTTGCAACCATATGTTTCACTCAGCAAAATCAAAATCCCAAAAGGACAAAGCAGAATATGCAATCACTTACCGAAAACGGTGATTCTCTCGCAAATATATGATTGACAGAAATCCCAAACAGAAACCTGCAACCCACAGTTAAGTATTCAGAAGAACTGAATTCAAAGAGATATTTGACCAGCCCATCAATTGGAGTACTCAATGAAGGCAACAATAATGCTGTTAACTCGAATTACTTTAAAATTTGTCAAAATTTGGTTATATAGTATATCCAATGTTTGTAGTTACTATTATATTAAGCTCGATTATATCAATAATAAAATTCAGGCATATAACAGATCCGCAGCATTGCGCGGGCTTCTTGCCTAGTTAATTCTAAACTTCACTTCTCCCCTGCTACAAAACAATATCACCAAAATCCCAAATTCGAATCAACAAACTAGAAACACAAACACAACAGATATATAACAAAAACCCTCAAACAGTATCCCCTAAAATCAAGTAGCCCTTTTCTCTAAGTTATGAGAAAGATAAGCTCTAAGCATACGAGGAAGTCAAGTGAAGCCTTAGATTTTGGTTAAAAGAGAATTTTCCGTTGAAGTCTAAGATAGGATTGCTGGTAGTTGTCAAATACGTGTTGCAAAGAAAAGAGAAATCACTTACCTCAAATCCTAAACAAGACCAATCATAGAATCGATGCAAGGCTCTTGTACTATTGCCCAACTGCCAAACTTCTTTCAATTTTTGTGTCCGAACAGATCTGGAATGGAGGCAAACCTGTAAAGAAAGACCAAGAGGATATAGAAGAATAAGACGTGCTGAGACAGAATAAGAGGAAAAAAAGGAGAATTACGAGAGAGAGAGAGAGAGAGAGTGATGGGCGATGGAAGAGAAGCCGTGAAATTTTAGATCTTTTAGGTTTATTGGAGTTTCATCGCTGGAGGTAGTAAAAGAGTAGCATGTAGAGGCTCCACAATTTTAGGGATATGGGCAGGATGATCAAATATTTGAGGCAGCGGGAAGAATTTTAGTGGCGGCAAACTTAAATTTTTTATTTTTATTTTTATTTTAATACAAATTTCAAACCCCAAACCCTAAATCCTAAATCCTAATTGTTATTTTGTATTTTTTCTTTTGGAACAATTATTGTTTTTTTTTTTTATTCTTAGGTATTGTGTATTGTGAATTAGGATATTTTAGACAGTGATTTATGGACTTTGCAGGTACGTGTAGTCCAGTTATATGACTACTTATATCAAACAAGTTCAATTGCATAGAATAATATCCACTTATTCAGGATATCTTGTCGGGAATAAGATATCTTGTTCAGGAGTAGATGTTATGTCGAGGAAGAAATATCGTATCAATGAGCAAATAAGCTTTCAAGGAAGTGTTGAGAAACATATATCTTGACAAGTTGGAATAGGAACCATATATCTTGTGTAGAAGTGAATATCTCATCTAAGAGCATATATATGATTGAGGAGCAAATATCGTATCTAGGAGGGAATATCTCGTCGAGAAGCATATATCTTATCTAGGGGGTATCCTCTCATCTAGAAGTATATATGTTGTCAAGGAGGGGTGTCGAGGAACATACATATTGTCTATGATGGAATATCTCGTCTAGAACCATGTATCTTATTTAGGAGAAAATATCTCTTCAAAGAGCATATATTTTCTGTTGAGAAATAGATATCGTGTCTAGGGGGAAATATCTCGTCCAAAAGCATATATCTTGTCTAAGAGGGTACCCTTCTCGTCTAGGAACAAATATCTTGTTAAGGAACAGATATCCTGTTGAGGAATAAATATTGTGTCTAGGGGGAACTATCTCGTCCAAATTGTCCAGGAGGGTACCTTTCTCGTATAGGAACAAATATCTTTTTAAGGAACAGATATCCTGTTGAGGAAGAAATATCGTGTCTAGGGGAAAATATCTCGTCCCAAAGCATATATCTTGTCTAGGAGGGTACCTTTCTCATCTAGGAACAAATATCTTGTTAAGGAACAGATATCCTGTTAAGGAAGAAATATCGTGTCTAGGGGGAAATATCTCGTCCAAAAGCATATATCTTGTCTAGGAGGGTACCCTTCTCATCTAGGAACAAATATATTGTTAAGGAACAGATATCATGTTGAGGAAGAAATATCGTGTTATGACTTCGATCTACTCGGTCAACCAATTAATGCTTCATAACCTTATTTTTGTGCACTACAAGATTCAAAGGGCAAGGGCGTCATTGGATCGTGAAATTGAGACACCGATCATTAGATGTGACAAGTACATTATTTTAGGCTTCGGGTTCAAAATTCAAAAAATTCCATCATCATTACGATGTCGATCCGCTCGGTCAATCGATAAGGCATAATAACCCTATTTTAGGTCACTACAAGCTTCAAATGGTAAGAACGTCATCTGATCTTACACTTGAGTCATTGTCCATTAGATGAGCTAAGTACATTATTTTAGACTTCGGATTCAAAATTTAGATAATTCCATCATAGTTATGACTTTGATCGACTCGGTCAATCGATTAATGCTTAATAACCATATTTTGGTTCACTTCGAGTTTCAAAGGCAAGGGTGTCATCAGATCATACTCTTGAGACACCGACCATTAGATGTGACAAATACATTATTTTAGGCTTTGAGTTCAAAATTCAGCAAATTTTGTTATAGTTATGACTTCAATCCACTCGGTCAACCGATTAATGCTTAGTAACTTTATTTTTGTTCACTACAAGCTTCAAAGGGCAAGTGTGTCATTGGATCATATACTTGAGAAACCATTCATTAGATGTGTCAAGTACATAATTGTAGACTTATGGCTCAAAATTCAGAAAATTACGTCATAGTTATGACTTCCATCTATTTGGTCAGCTGAATAATATTTTTTTTCTTATTTCATTAACTCCGCACTTTGAATGCCAATTCCATTAATGAATACAACACTTGGGACACGATAATAAAGCAAATGTCATGGGTTAGAGCACCCACTACCTATGTACGAAGTCATGGGTTCGAGTCATCATGGAGGCAGGAGTGAAACCCTTTGATCCTCTTTTAAAAAAAAAAAAATTAAAAAAATAAATAAAGCAAATGTCATAGCAAGTCCGTAAAGATTTTTAGAAGTTTTGGAATTATAAAAATTATTTATTTGAATATATATATTTCTTTTATTTCAAAAACTACACGGGAGTAAGACAAATATTTTTGGGAATAAGACAAATAAAATTAAAAATAAACCGATTTTTTTTTTTTAAGGGAAAGAAACCATTAATAAAAGGTAACAAATTAAGCCAAAGAACCGATTAAAAAAAAAAATAGACAAAGAAGATGCTGCTCACATGTTTCGAACCTCTTCAGCCAACACCACTGATAGGTGGCTTCATAACCTTATTTTTGTGCACTACCAATTAAGTCTAGACATCTGAAAACAGCTGGCAAAATTTAGGCCTATTAATGTGCATTGTAATGTTTATGTTGGTGTTCACATAAATTTGAATTCTATCTCTTTGTTGTTTTGTGTTCCTTGGGAGTGGTTTTGGTCTAGTCCCTCTTTCCCTTTTGTATATTTTTTTTTATCAATAAAATTTCGAATAAGGGCAAAGAGTTAGGTCTTATTTCGCTTCTTAAAAAAAAAAAAAAAAAAGATTACTACTTATTATGTACTTTTTTACTATTATATGACCTTTCTAATAGTGGCTATACTTTGTTGCATTGAATGATGATGAACCTATTTCTAATTTTTTCATTATATATGTTATGACCAAATTTGCAACAATATGAAGACAAAAAATGCAGGAATCTATATATTGACTACTTTTAACCTTTTTTTTTTTTTTTTTTTTTTTTTTTTTTTATATTTCCGACGGTGAATATGGTCGGAAATAAAACCTATAATTTCCGACGAAACAAAATCTTATCGGAAAATGACCATTTATTTTCCGACGACATCACACTTGGTCGGAAAAACAATTAGCGGGAACTTTTGCCGCCAAATTGTAATTATTTCCGACCCCACTCTAAACTTTTTCCGAGAGGTTGTTTACCGTCCGAAATAACGGTCATCCAAAAATTGTATTTCGGACGGGAAAATATTTTTGGTCAGAAATAATGTCACTTCCGACCAAAAAAGGATTTGGTCGGAAAAGGACATATTTTTTGTAGTGATAGTACATGCCCAAATGTCATATCTACATTTACAAATGTGACAACAAATTTGTTGTCACTGTGGTAACTAGAGTCCTATTTTGTGTCATCGTAATTCTATTAATGATATTACACCATCTACAACCTTGTTACATATTTTTAAATAAATTTGTTGTTATATTGTAATTTTGGTTCAATTAAATCTTGTCAGGAAGTCTAAGACCCATTTGCAGAACTGATAGCGAAATTGATTCCTTCACTCGAATGGAATTGAGGATCTCTGAGAAACTTTGAGTTTACGTAAGCATCATTAATTGAGAGAATTGGTGGGTGATGGGAGGATGTGGAGAATTTCTCAGGGATTGTGATGCCTTGTGGCTTGGTATCCAGAAAATGGGAGGATGATGAGTGAGCGAGGGGTGGAAGGGGTCAATATATAATTTAGGGACTGTGTTCCAATTATATGATGAAAAACAAGGAAGGAGTGCCGGACGATTACCTTCAAGTAATTAATTCAATTGTCAAAATTAACCATTCAATTTTTACTTATTTTGAAAGAATAACTTGTGTATTCGCATCAAAATTCATTGAGTCACTTATGTAGACTAATACATTCGATTGAATAAACCTGATTTGATATTTGATAATTATGATAATCAAATGGATTTCAACTTCACTAACTTCCGGTAGAAATCACCCTTCTTGAAGAACTCGAAAGAGACCATAACAAGGGAGGTGCTTTTCTAAGTCTCCCAAGGATCATAAAATACAAAACCACATACATATCCGGTAACTGTACTCGCTACAAGCTTTAAAACACTACACACAAAAGTACTACTAATTAACTAGATCCTCCAGTTAACACGTACTTTCAAGTTAACTAGATCCTCCAGTTAACACGTACTTTCAAGTTTATATGGTTATGAGGTATTAATAGTATTGATCGATCACATATACTTGTGATGTAACTAAGCTAGCCCACAAGGGAATGCCCCATACGATAAAGACGTTGAGTCAGAGAGAGAACAAACCAATGAATCCCTCAAAAAGGGCAATAATAATACATTAACTTATTATCAAAAATGAATAACATAACTTGCTGTCTTGCTAGACTTAACCATTCATGAAGGGAAATATGCTGTTCTAATGAGGGATCAATTTTTTTTTTGTCATTTTAAGAAATCAATTATTAGACTGACTTTTCGATCACATATTAACATCTCCACCGTTTAGTTTTTAGATCTATATGAATAGATCACTTCTGCAAATTTGCAGTCAAAGTGATAATCGTTAAGGTATCTATAAGTATGATTTACAATTATAAGCATGCACGGTTCAGATTTGGCATATTTGGTTTGTTCAATGATTTAATCTAATTCGATAGCTTAACGGTCATCAATTTGGTTGAAAATTTGCAAAAGTGATCTATTTATAGAGTTTTAAGAATTGAACGGTCGAGACAGCGATATGTGATCGAAATGTGAGTCCCACGAAAAATTCCTTAAAATGACACAAAAAACAAAAACGGACCCTTAGTGGAGGGGCCATATATATATCATCACATAATGGTGCAACCCCCTGATGGTGGATCATAGATGTGCAATTCCATCTCATGGTGGTGACAACCTCTTCTTCCCCTAATTGGACAATCAGGGCTAGGTTTCTTTTCCTCTTTACCAACTTTCGTTTCGGTTATTTCTTCCAAGCTCACTAAGTCTGCATAGCCGAGCTTCTTCCTCAGCAATCCGGTCAATCCCGTTGCATCAACATCGTCTCCGATTATCTCTATTTGGTCTCTCCTTGCCCCCTTGAAAGCCACTGATTTAACACCTGCAACAACATACGTACATTACTCAAAGATTTAAAAAAGAAACACTATCAGAGACCAAAATCTGATTCATTAATTAGCATAACAATGTACATATATATACGATTAATTACCATCTTCTACAGCAGCTATTTTCATGGCCTTGGACCGACATTTGTCACACCAAATGTTCGCCTCAATGGTTATCTTTTGCTGCAGAAACATATGTTATAGTTACTTACAAAGTAAATGTTTTTGAGGTCTATTAGACAACCAAAGCCTTTAATTGGTTTTTTAGTGAAAGTGGATGAGAATACCAAATTGGTTTGGGAGTAGTAGATTTACCTTCATATTCTGCAGTAATGAACACCAAGAATGTGGGTTCTCCAAGAAGAGCAGCTAAGGATGTTCTAGCCGCTAACTCTATAAGAATGTAATGAAGAGCTAGAAAACCAAGTCCGTCTTTTATAATGCAAATGTATGTAAACTATCTTTGCTAATTAACATTGCAATGGCAGCTATTACCTACACTAGATTATCTTTCTGATCCACATTTTGTGGGTTCAACGTATACATTGCAGGACCTATCGCAGTGTTTTTGCCTACTCGATCCTCTTTGCTAATTTGAATAACAAAGACGTACTTCTAGAAGTCAATTAATATACTAATAAGTCAATTAGCACATTCCTAACTAATAAGCCAACCTGATTAGCTGCATTAGTGTACGTACGCGTAAAAAGTATTACATAAAAATTCTGAAGCACATGCATGCATGTTTGATTAGCTACTCACTCAATACAATTAGACGTTTAATAAATTAATTAAAAGCCACTAATTCAACCAAAATAAAATTAACAGTACTGTACATGCATGTGCAAGCCAGGCTCATTCGTATCAAAGAAAATCGAGTATTTGCCATAGTTAGTAAAAAAGGGACCCGTATAATTCGGCAAAAAAAATGTATGTGTATTATTCTGTTTACTTGATCTAACGATACGGCCAAATATTCGGTCAAAAATACGCGATACGGTAAATTTATAAGTTTGAATTATACATGTATAATTCTGTAAGGAGTAGAAAATACGGGTTAAAAAATACGGATATATAAAGCACTATTTTTGTAAGAAAATTACTAATAATCTACTATGGACTCTTGTTTTTATTGTATATCATTTATGACATGTGACAAAACATGAACAAAAAAAGGTATGGCACCCAAGTATAATGTAATCAGGCACTTGAATTACAATATGTCATACTGAAGTTTTTTTTTTTTTTTTTCAACTTCCAAGTATGTTTACTCTGTATAAAATGGATACTTGTATAAAATGTGTTTAAAAAAGTCAAACTCAATAATACGCGAAGAAAACTGAGTCTACAATTACAATACGCCGTATTGAAGTTTTTTTCAATTATACGCATACTGAAGTTTTATACCCATTTTAACTAAGGTATTTATTTATGCAACACGGTTATTGTGCAGCTAGCTTCCATCAAAATGCTCGACATTGTTAGCTAGGGTATTTCAATGTCAGAGGGTTCTACAAAAGATGAAATCTGAAGCTACTATACTAGGACTAATGAAATTAATTTATAGCACGTATGGCTAATAGTTAATTCATTGTGCATGAAAACGTACTCAATTCAATGTAATGGACTGGCATACTTTTAGTGTTTAATTCTCCCACCCCAGCGAAAAAAAAAAATCCCCATTCTCATACACATCTGTATTGAAAAATACTTGACAAAATGTACGTGTTCTGTTTCAATAAATTTTTGGCGCAGTCTTTCGTGCATGGCAAACCTATCGCAATGAAGTGTCTCTCATGCATGTGGGAGGATCCTACAGTCCTACCTCATTGTGACCGTCTATATATTATGTACAATAGATACGGCAAGGAGTTAAATCGAAGAAACAATTCTTTTTTTGCTTTGGACCATATGAAGACAATCTATGTCATGTCATCCTTAGTTACTTTGAATGAGTGTGAAATTAATAAAGATGAATCGATTTCTAGGTTTACAAATAGATGATGAGTTTTTATAGAAGTGAGTCCACAAAAACAATAAGAATACTGTAGAAATAAAATACGTAAGATGAGACTAATTTGAATCTATAAGAGTAATTTTTATAATATGTTCAAGGTGAAACAATTACGTACTTTGTTTGTGATTTTGATTCATAATAGTTAATAAATTAACTGTTCGATGGAATTCAACATTCATATTCTACGTTGTTATTAGTAGTTAAACAACTCAATGTAAATTATTTTTTTCCATCATATTCATTCTCCCCTAGTCCCCCTAAATGACTTTATCTATAGGTTATCGAGATCATCACCTAGTTTAAGCAAATAAACATGCATGCCATCACATAAAACTAAAATCTTCACAATTATGAAACGAAAATTGAAGCTATCTGTGTAGAAAAGGAAATGGAGCTATCAATTACATAAATAAAAAACCAGATAAACAAGAAACTTCTATTTTGCATGAACCAAACACAGACCTTCATCGATGATCCATTTTGCATGAACCAAACATAGACTTTCATCGATGATCACTAACATGATCATGCATGAAGAGCATCATGCACATGTAGTTTGCATGCATGGTTATTACTTCTATTTTCCTTTTGTTTGCTTATTAATTTCTTATTCATCTTCCGCTTGTTCCACTAATTCTTCCACACTCAACAAGGTAGCATGGCCAACCTTCTTCCTCAAAGAGAGGGCTAAGCCAACTGGATCAACTCCATGTCCAATCACCACGATTTGATCTCTGTTTTCCTCATTGAAAGCCACTGAATTGACACCTGCAACAGTACTTAAATCACCATCATGGTAATCAAAACAAATATATAATTCACTCCTTTCCTTTAATTTTCATATATGAAAGACTCAAAACAGGGAAAAAAAATGTACGGCAAATGAAACATGACAATGAGAATATTAATATAAACACACCATCAACGACAGCAGCTATCTTCATGGCCTTGGCACGACGTTTTCGGCTTCTCATCTGCACCTCAATCACAATTCTTTGTTGCAACATTCATTCACAAATTACATCATACATCGTTAGACCCTCTCGGTGAAAGGAAATCAATTTATCCCTAAAACTAATATTTCTTTTCATAAAATCATCACAAGTGATATGATCAACAGATGTCTTATATACGTTTGCTTATGAAAACGACTAAAAACACATTAACAATTTCCAATAGATGGGGAAAAAAGAAATTTTTTTTTTTTCATTCAGACAACACAATTTCGATAGTTAGATTGCTCATATACACATGGATGAGTTTGCTTTAAATTAGATATTGATCTCTTACCATCATATTGTAGCCCACCCAATAAAAAAGTGTATTCTGAAAAATGTAACTGATTTGATATATGATGAAGATGTAGAAATTTATGGAATCTATTTAGTCATATATATAAGATACGGAATAATAGTATGAACCCGCGAGAGATTAATCTAAGATTGCAAGTAATCCTCATGTGGTATATGTTCATGAAGCTGGAGATCCACTTTTTAAGGGTTCAAACTTCAAAGGTATATTGCCGCATTTTCAGGCCAGCTGTAGGTAGCTTAGCTATGACAAGAATTCTTTGCTCATGGCTCTTCTTCTGCGCTGCTCTAACTTAGTTATGACTTAATAGAAGTCAATTAGTGTAAATTATCAAGTCAACTAGTGTAGTACATGCATGCACATCGTGTCAATAATTGCCAAAAAGCTCCATCCCATCACATGTTTGGAGTGGTTACAAGCTGATGAGGTAATCTCATTGAGTCATGATCATGATTTATGACATCTTCCACATGCCCAATTTTTTTGTTCCTTTTGGGTTTGGGCTTTGAGGTCATGTTTGTTTCCCGGAAAGTGGGTGTTGGGAAAGGAAATACTTTCTTTTCCTGCGTTTGGGGACAGCCAAGGAAGGGAAACATTTTCCCAAAGCAAAGGAAAAAGTGGAGGAATTTGGTTCCTCCCCCCCCCTCCCCCCCTCCGGAAACACTTTCCCAAAGGAAAGGAAAGTGATTCCTTTCCTTTCCAGTCAACCAAACATGGCCTGAGAGAGCAAACATCGACATGTTCAAATTTGAGCAGCTAGCATATATACACAAAAATCTTCTTTGTGATTTAAGTTCATGGTCACCCACGTTTAAATTTAATTAAGGATTAAATTCAGTTTACCCCCTGAGATTTGGGGGTAATTTCATGTTAGTCTCTGTCCTTTCAATTTAATCAGTTTACCCCCCAAGCTTGTCAATTCTCCTCAACCGTGCCCATTCCATCCAATTTGGACGTTAAGTCTGACTTTTGAGGGCTAAAATGGTCATTTCAAGACAAAAAAAAAACTAACAAAAAAAAAAGAATTTTTTTATTTTTTTAATATTTTTTTCTTCTGTTTTTTCTTTTTTTAATTTTTTAATTTTTAATTTTTCTGTTTTTTCATTTTTTTATTTTTTTCATTTTTTATTTTTTTTATTTTGTCTTCAACCTATACACCACAAGTTATAATATGTTTATAAGAATAAAAAGATACTCTAGGTGGTTGAAAGCCGCTCGCTGATCTACGATATTTGTGATATATCTCTGATAAAGTGAAGAATTTTAGGAGATATCCCCAATAAAGTGAAGAAATATCTGTAAAAAATGATTTTACACTTTATCTATAAATATTTGTAAAAAATGATTTTACACAGATATTTCTTCACGATTTTACACTTTATCTGTAAATATCTGTAAAAAATAATTTTACACAGACATTCTTCACTTTATTGGGGATATATCCTAAAATTCTTCTCTTTATCGGAGATATATCATAAATATCGTAGATCAACGAGAGACTTTCAACCACCTAGAGTATATTTTTGTTTTTATAAACGAATAAACCTATTATAACTTGTGGTGTATAGGTTGAAGACAAAATTTATATAAAAAAAAAAAAAAGATGGAAAAAAAAATTTTAAATGAAAAAAAAAATTCATTTTTTTTTTTTAGTTTTTTTTTTTTGTCTTGAAATGACCATTTTAGCCCTCAAAAGTCAGACTTAACGGTCCAAATTGGACGGAATAGTAGAAATTGGACACGGCTGATTGAAATTGGAAAGCTTGGGGGGTAAACTGATTAAATTGAAAGGACAGGGACTAACATGAAATTACCCCCAAACCTTAGGGGGGTAAACTAAATTTAATCCTTTAATTAATATCAAGAATTAACTTAAGATCACATGTGCAACTTGCTTACTAGTTTGTGCAGCTGTAATGAGCCGATCCTAACAGCTTTATCTTATCAAAGATCGCTATGTACCCGAATTTCCTTAGTCAAAAAGAGTTTGTCAAATGATCGAAAACATCCTTGATGTCCAGCCTTACTTAAATTTATGGCCGGACATTTATATTCAGAAAGTGCAGACATGCTCTCCAGATCTGGAACTGTATTGGTGTGCCTACTGCCTAACTTAAGAGAATCACCCAAATAAGAGATGAAGAACAAAACATACTGATACACTTCTTAAGAGTAGATGCACCGGAGTATTAAAGGAAATTGCTTATTTGCCTACTAAATTGATAATTGCTAATCCACCATTCATTGAAATTGACAATTGCATTCAATTTGTAAATGCAACAATGCATGACAATTCTAATGTCAATATACTATTTAAACTTAAAAGTTAATTTATTAATTGATTCGAAAAAAAATGAAATTAAAAAACCGAGAGATTTAGGGTTTTTATCTCGTGACCAAGTGGCGACAACTTTTGGATTCCTTTGCCGATCTAGGATGTCATCCATCAACCACCTTATGGTCAGCTTGGTCTTGGCTACTTCACCTCCAGGCGGTGTGGCGTGGCATTAGATTCTTGCTTTGCTTGCATCTTTAGGTAAGATCTAGCGAGTTAGGATGTGTTTTGAAATTGCGAGGGCGGCCAGCTTCCTTAAAAGGAGCAATGGTGTATTCGTGGATTTGATTATATTTGCATCTCGGTGCGGTGCACAGTTCGACAGATCTTGAAGGTTGCAAGCAGTGAGCGACTGGTGACTTGGTTTAAATTGCCTCTATAGTTTTTTTTTTTTTTTTTGACTTTGTCAAGGGGAACCAAAGGCTTCCTAAGCCCAAGATAAACCCCCTTCGGCACATGTGAAATGCTCAAACTGTGCATTGCAGCACAGTGCCTCGGGGTTCGAACCTAGGTTGGGGAGCACACCCAACTAGGCAAGAACCACTAGGTCACTTGCAGTGGTTTTGCCTCTGTTT
Source organism: Rosa rugosa (assembly GCF_958449725.1). NCBI lineage: Eukaryota > Viridiplantae > Streptophyta > Magnoliopsida > Rosales > Rosaceae > Rosa > Rosa rugosa. The sequence goes on from NC_084821.1 coordinate 41,038,684, forward strand.
GGCTCCAATTTTGCTGCAGCTGGTCAACAGTCTCTTTTCTTGCGCGGGCGTGCCAGCACCGTTCGGGTGCGGTCGTCGGGGGTGTCCCTTGACCTGACTTCTATCAAGCGATTGTGGACGAGGAGAGCACCAACCTCGTCGTGGGATTCTTTCTGCCTCGTGGCGAGGACTTTGCTGAAGTTTCTTCTTGCGTCACCAAATCGATACTCGATGTTGTAGATCGAGCAGAGCGAGAACCACCGGGAAGTAGAGAGAACTTGCTAAAGCGTGACTTTAGCTTGGCTGGGTTGCTAGGGCGTTACCCTTGCTTGGCTGGTTCTGTAACCGTTGTGGTCGCGGCACTACCGTCGGCTCCCGAGGAGACTAGGACCGAAGTACGTTGACAGAGGGTTTGGTGGCACTGAAAGTCGGCTTCTGAGAAGACTAGGATTAGGAGTGTGATCACCGCTAAGAGAAAGAGAAAGAGAGGGAGAGGAGTTGCTCTTAGAGAGGTTTGCTCTAGAGAGAACTTAGATCATCTTAGAGATGTTGTTGTTGAATGTGAATGTGTCTTTGTGTGTTGGTGTTTGGTCGTGGTACTACAATCGGCTCCCGAGGAGACTAGGACCGAAGCACGTTGACAGAGGGTTTGGTGGCACTAAAAGTCGGCTTCTGAGAAGACTAGGACTAGGAGTGTGATCACCGCTAAGAGAAAGAGAAGGAGAGGAGTTGCTCTAGAGAGAACTTAGATCATCTTAGAGATGTTGTTGTTGAATGTGAATGTGTGAATTGTGTTTCAATGTAACCTCTATTTATAGGCTACCATGCCAACTACTTTGGCATTAAACAAATGAAAGTGGAGCACTAATTGGAGATAAGGGAGGTGGAGGTGTAGGTGGAGCACTAATAGGAATGATGAATTTGGGAGATAAGGGAGGTGGAGATGGAGGTGGAGCACTAATAGGAATGATGAATTTGGGAGATAAGGAAGCACTTTCGGCTCCTTTATTCCTTCATGTATATCTCCATCAGAAATTCAGATTCTGGCCATGATGTCTTCATAAAAAATGTTCCACTATGAATCTAGATCATGCTGACCAAATTTCAGAGCTTTCTTCCATGTGGTTGGGCCTGAAATGCTGCTGGACCTCTTACAGGTCCAGTTTTCCAGTTTTGTTTCTGTAGACAATTGGGCTGATTGTTTGAAGGCCTTCCACTCAAAAAAAGCTCTTGCACTCTTCATAAGAAATGATCCTTGGGCTGTCTAGAATGGATCTGGAAAGTTTCAGCACATTTCGATTTCATTTGGTTAGTCTGCCACCCCTCCTTCCTTGTCTAGCTCGGTTTTTCCTAGCCGAAGTAGGAAAATGTGCTAAAGTTAACTTTTCATGCTTCCATGCTTCCATGCTTCCATAGTAGGCTTTATTTAGCCTCTAAATATATATTTCGAGCTTGTCGACAATATATAGCTTGAGCCACTGACATTGACTCAATTTCTCCAACACATGCCTTGTCAGGCCAAAATGTTCATTTTGAGTCCAAACAGCCTCTATAGTTGAATCAACTGGTATTGCATGCCTTTTCTGTACTGACATTAGTACGTAGTGAATGCTTGAAATACCTTTTGCATAATTTGCTCATCAAGCAAGAACTAGTACTTCTTGAACCATAAATGTGTTGGATATATCATTATATCATAATTGAATAGCACGTGGCTGCAGCTTGGAATTGTACAGAACAGTACTGATCATGGACCCTAATCTTGGGCTGGGCCGTTAATGACATCAACTTCAAGTTTTCTATTATCCATATGAATTGGGGTCTTGGAGAGTCCACATGAATTGGTCAAAAAGGACTTGATCCATGTGGCAATATTGCTCCTATGGCCCTATGGGATGCCAGATATGCAGATATGGCATGGGACTATGGAGGGGGAAAAAACATGACATGTTTTCCACTTACTTATACTTGGCTTTTAGATTGATTGTCCCTCTTCCTAGGGCAGCTTTGGCCTTTTCAACATCCGCATATATTGCCTGGAAATCTGATAATGATTAGGTGAATTCATATTCAGTCTTAAATAGATTTTTAACTGACTTCGACGTGTGAAAAGAGAGTAATTATTCTATAATCTCAGATACCAATTTAGAGGCTAGGTTAGTACGCTGAAAATAAAAAATACTTGGGGCAAGTTTAAGACTATTCTTAAATGCCTAAAAATACTTTTAAATGAGAAAACTAGGAAGAAGTTTTGTCATTCAAATTTCAGAGCACAGACATACACTTGCACTAGTATAAATAGACTGCCGGATAACATCAAATACACTTTTAACTACAAAAAACTGAGATCATCTAACAGATACTGAATCACTAAAACTACTCGTACAGAAGAACTTTCCAAAAAAACACTTATATATATATATATATATATATATTTTTTTTTGTTGCGATTTTTCTATACACCAAACAATACTCTTCATATTCGAAATTGAAGAAGAGAAGGACAAAGATATTTACACATAGAACTTGTATAGTGTACTGATACACTAGAACAAGATAATTGTACACTCGCAGACACGGGTCCCACATGCTGCAACAATGAAATGTCAAAATGGGACCCTCCAAATTACCAAGTGGCTTTGTCATCATGCTCCTAAGATTTCAAGTCCCACACCCCTTGTGATCCCTGCAAGGTTTGATCCGACGGCCATCCCTCACTGTGGCCCACTCCACTTCCAGATTTCCGACACGTGTCAGTTGACCGCCATGTGTTGTGTTGGTTGTACTTGGGAGTGTTCTAAATTTAGCACATTGGTACTTCCGAATAATAATACGTTTTTTTTTTTTTTTTTTTTGTTATTATTGTTTTTTGTTTAATTTCGAAATTTGAAACAAGGACGCGGGCATTTATGTAATTCACGTGGTTTTGAATCAGTTATGAAGAAGATATATTCAAAATTTTATGGAAAAATTGTTGCCTAAATTTTCGTTCCTATCTTTTTTATTTTTGAATTTTGAAGTGCGCTTCATTTTCTGTCAGTTTTCAGAGATTAACATTATTTATTTAATTTCAGATAAAGTTTTAGTGTGAGAGTACTTACTACTAGACATGGACTCGTAAACAGAGGACCCAGAAAAAAGAAAAAGTTAAAAAACAACACACACAGACTCATTGTGTTTCATTTGTTGGGGCTTTGAAGTTCTTTTCTTTGAACAAAGTTTCTGCTGGACTTGGAAACTGAATGATTTTAGTGGGTATGTTTCCCTTTCTTGGTTTAAACCTAAAACTTTTTTTGTTTTCTTTAACAATGGCATGTGCTTTTTGGTTTGGATAGAGAGATAAAGATGTGTTCTTGTTTATCAGTTTATAGCTTCTAGTCTGTTTCGGAATATTTTCAACTGGGGTTTTGAGGTTGGAAAGAAAATCATGTTTTTAAGAATTTTGTGGAGGTTTAGAAGGTGAACCATGCGATTTAATCATCAAGAATGTTTTTTTGCTGAGGCAGAGTGAGGTTTTCCAGATTTCCCAAAATGGGAAATGTTTTTATGGTTCCAGTACTCTGCATTTGTTCTGTTTTGTGTATGAAAATAGCAGTTTTCTGAGGTTTCTTTTCTGTAAAGTAAGTGTGATTCTGGATATAATTTTTTTTCTTCTGTGTGTATGGTCTTTATTTTATGTCTGTGATAGATTTGGAAAGAACAGCCTTTTTAAATGATGGTTTAGCCAGATTTGAAGGAATGTCCATTTCTGGCTTTGGTTACAGCTTTTTTCCATGGTTGAGATGAGACTAATTTAATTTTATATTCTTTGTAATTGATTATACTTCCTTTTATGGCTTAAAACGAGTAACAATATCTTCTGACAGAATAGCAGAAAGAAAAGATTTACTGATTCACTGAATCTCTGGCTAGGGTTTTATATATAAGATTTCCTATTCTTGTGCTATGAATCATAGATACGGAGGATATTGAATTTCTATTCAAAGGGTATTTCTCTCTATCTAGCACATATTTGTCTCTGCCTGTGATTTTTATTATTAGTTCTTATGTTTGAAGTTTGTACTTTTGGAGTATATAGTTTTTTTTTTCTTTGGTGTAATATTCTGCTAGTTATTGTTTCTACACGTATGTACATTTGCAGGGAATAGATAGATGATGGATTTTTCGGACTCTACAAAACTTGTTTTTGGTAGAATACAGGAGGTAGACCCAGAAAATGTTACAAAGATTATAGGTTATCTTCTTTTACAAGGTCATGGGGAACACGAAATGGCTCGCTTGGCCCTGGCTCCAGACCATCTGTTTCACCAAGTGGTGCTGAAAGCTAAGGCTGAACTTCAGCGGTTGCCTAACAAATCAGTGTCATCCCCAATCTCACCTTCCATAAATCCACCGTCCGCTGCTTTCGCCCCATTTTCGCCTGTTTCTTCTAGGCCTCCTGCAGCCTTTCGGCTCCCCACCCCCTGTTGGGATCCCCAACTTGTTTCTAAGCAGAACATGGATTTCATGCCATTCGGATTCTCCGATTCTGCTGAGGAACTGCAAAACCAGGCTCGATTTTTGAGTTTTGAGGATCAAATGGAACCACTCAATTCCGGGATTTCAGGATACCCTGATGAGTACTATTATCGGGATGCTACACTCGGGGGAAGCTTAAGTCCTAGACAAGGTAGACGATTTTCAAGTCTAGAGTTTCCCGTTAAGATTTGTCACTACTTCAGTAAGGGCTTTTGTAAGCATGGAAGCAGCTGTAGGTATTACCATGGACAAGTGATTCCTGAGAGCTTCTCTCAGATGTATGGGAATGATGGCATTATTGATGATCATGTTATCTCGCCCATGTCTCTTGAGAAGTTGGAGTGGGAAATTGTCGAGCTGCTTAGATCAAGAAGGGGGACTCCTATTTCAATTGCTTCTCTGCCAATGATGTATTATGAGAAATATGGAAAATCTCTTCAAGCAGAAGGCTACCTCACTGAAAGCCAGAGACATGGGAAAGCTGGTTATAGTTTGACAAAGCTTCTTGCTCGGCTTGGAAGCAGTATACGGCTGATTGACAGGTGCAATCCTTTTGGCCTATATTTTGTGATTTTTAGCTGGATAGTCTTTCATATATTGGGTATTTAACTTCTGCATCTGTGTAATAGGCCTCATGGGCAGCACGCAATAATTTTGGCAGAAGACTCATTAAAATACATGGACCATCGGAATGAGAGAGGCGATCCTGGTCCAATTGTTAGTGGTTCTCGGCAAATATATTTAACATTTCCAGCTGACAGCACCTTTAGTGAAGATGATGTCTCCAACTACTTCAAGTAAGTCAAAATTTTGAGCTCATTTAAAATTAAGTATATTTCAGTCTTCTTTGCATATAATTTTTCAGGGTTCAATAGTTTTCTCATAATGTTGGTTTTCTTTGCAGCACCTTTGGCCCTGTTGAAGATGTAAGGATCCCCTGCCAACCGAAAAGGATGTTTGGGTTTGTAACCTTTGTTAATGCAGACACTGTGACAATGATTTTGTCAAAAGGAAATCCTCATTTTGTTTGTGGGGCTCGTGTTCTTGTGAAACCTTACAGGGAAAAATCAAAGCTTGCTGAAAGGTAAAGGTTTCTATATTATGCGTATAACAAAAGTGAGAATAAACTTGAGATCGAGATGTCTGATTATTATTGCTGCTTAATGGTTCTGCAATTAGTGGTTTATGCCTGACATTAACCTTCTAGTGCTAACAACAGTGATATATCTGGAGTTTTAACCCAAAAACATGTATTTTCCAAGCAACTAACCAGAGTACAGTGGATTTAAACTTCCTAAATAAAATTTGACAAAGATGTTGATGGACATGTTCCTTGTGCGTCCTATGAAACTTTGGTATGAGACATTGTTTTTCAGGCTATTTGTTTCTGATAATTAATTGACTTCTTCTATTTGCTTGCTTCTTAATCCTGCACATGTGAAATAGCATTCTTAACAGATCATGAATTTTTGAAAAATATTTTTTATTGTTTTTGAGTTGTATTTGATCTTCGGTTTGTTGTTTTTGAGAACCATGCGACAGTTAAATTCTGCTTGAGGGATCTATTCTTCTGTCTGATCCATGTTAAATGACTTCTTTTGGTTTATTCAGAAAGTACCAAGAGAGAATGGAGCCAGCTGATCATTATTCTCCACACTACTCAGATATGGAACCCGAGTTTCATTCGAGTGAGTAGAACCTGACATTGCTTTCATTGTAGACTAGAAGCTCTTATTTCCTCTGAGTTAAAATAATGTAGTACTGAGTTTACTCTTGAGACATGAATCCCCTTTTTCCTATAAATTGCTTTAAAAGTGATATGTTGGTCAGTTAATTGCCTTTTCTTTTCTATAAATTTTGATCTGTGTTGTGTGTCAATTGTCTTAAGAGGTGTCATGCGGGCTAATACATCATAATTCTTGTAGTGTCAAGATGGTGTCATAATTCTAGATTCCTGCGAAAGAAGCTGCTGGAAGAGCAAGAATTTGCACTTGAACTTGAGAGGAGTAGGCTGGCTGAGCTGCATTTTATGCAAAAGCCAGTTGCAAATCAGCCCTATTCTGGTTACTTAATGGATGGGCGAAAAGTCTCAGAAGGTTCTGTAGTTTCTATCATTTTATTAACTTTGGTTGGAAAGAGTAATTTTTTTCCTTCACCTATAATATTTCTTATTTCCCGTAGTTCATGCAGATAATTTCAACGTCCCGCCTGCAGAATGTTTTGATTATCTGTTAGATGTCATAAACAATGGGTCCACAAGTGATGATAAACCCAAACATATAGGCACCAACTACACCGAGCAAGAGAGGTATTAAGTTGTTTTGTTTTGCTGAAGGTCGTTAAATCTTCTCATCATTTCCTTTTTTCTGACAACAACATCTTTAAATTTTGATGCAGTCAAGGACTTAATCTCCCAGATAGCCCATTTGCAACTTCGATTAGCTAGTGGCATTTCCGCTGTCATATAGGATCAGTGACACAAAGAAGATTAGAGTTAGGTACCAGTTCAAAAGGCAATGATATGTTTGGTTCTACACATAACAGCTCTCTTCCTTTTCTTGGCTTCATCGGCGTTGTCAAAAGTTTCCTGCAAGTACATATCGTCTGCATGAAGAAACGCTAGATGACATTCCTCCCTATCACTATTGGGTTGAACGACGTAATTCGATACTTATAAGTACAGGTAAAAATTAATGTTGATCACAGAAGGCAAAGACATCTAGGTCGTTATATTTAGTCTTTTAGTGGAAGAAACGTGTAGAGTATATGCAGGTGTTTCAGGGAGCTTAATAATATACTGTTCATATTCATAGCTCTGTCCCCATGAGCAAACTGTGAACGAACTTCAACTATAAGTTTTAATTATTACATATACTAGTTTGATCAAAGTGGGTTTCAGTTTATTTTTCATTTTTATTAGTTTACTATAATTTTTATTTATCTTATCACATGATAGTTCTTAGGTTAGAGGGAACTCAGTCATTGAATCTAGCAAATTTGGAGGATCAAGATAGACGAACAAAGCCTCATATCTGATTGATTCTTGCTTTTATCTTTGCTTATATGCTCCTATTTGTGTTTTGCCGCCAAAAGAACCGAGATTTTGACCATTTGTGCATCTTAGGTAGTTCGTTTCTGTTGGAGAAAGTAAAAAAAAAAATGTTTTATGCTTTCAACACAGGCGTTGGAAGCATCAATTCATACCAGAAAGCACATGCATTATGAGCATAGATTTATCTTCCCTGTACTCTTTGTATTGTACCTAAAAACCAAGAGAAGAGGTTTTTCCTCTGTCACAGATATCCACCACAGTTAAACGGTCGGTTTGTCCATTTAACCTACCAAGTTTTAAGATAACCACCAGAACTGATATCTTGAAACTTTATAGTCCTTGGTTTTTTAGCTGAGGTTCTCCTTCAGGAGAAGGGGCGAGGGTCGCAGGTAGAGGGTCGGTCGATCTGGTTGCAATTATCTGTACCTAAATCTTCTTTGAAGCTGTTATTAACACATCAAATGCTCTCTGGAAAATGTAATAAATTCAACTATTTTTATACCTCCCATGGTAAACGTAAATCTCTTTAAGACTATATATGAATAGTAAGTAGCTAAGCAACAAAAAGCAGAAGGCAGAACGCCAGAACCCATTGCAAGGACAAACCGACCTTGATAGCTATGCATGATCTTAAACCGAACCTGCAGTATTGTCTCATTCATCGTCTCTTTCCTTACTATTAATTTCTGAAATGGACATCACCCACCAACTAATAGGGATATTTGATAAAGATCTCAATCGAGCATTGACAAACAGTGATGAATGGATAACGTTCAAGTTTATAGCCACAGACTGGATCAAATGCCAGCAAATTTCCTTTTAACAAGTTATTGTTACTGGAGCTCAAGTGGCATCTCCATGCTGTATGATGTCTACGCCCAAATACAGATAGATGAATACCATATATATCTCATTATATATTTACATAAGGATGAACCAAAGTCCCCTTCCTTATCCACACCAAATGTCTCTTGCCGTTTATTTCCCAGACACTGGTAGGATCGTTTTTTGATCAAGTCCATCTATACAGATCATCATCATCATGGAAATTTAGACTATTTAGTCATCCAATTGGAACACGTTTTTATTAACAATTAATATTCTTATGATAAACCACAGATTCAGTGAACAATTCCGATGATGACATGCATAATGAAAATGATTGGCTAAATGCAAGATATGAACTCAATATAGGGCTCCACTCCTAGTTGTTCTTTATCAAATGTTTCTAGCAGAACAACCTACGCCGTATAGTTGGGGGAGAGACTACAGCAGCCAAGTAATAAAAAGTACATAAATAATATGGTAACATAAACAGAAACTTTGGAAGTGTGTACTATAGAGAAATAAACAGATTAAATTTTACAAGGTAGTATGGCTCTCTTGGGTATCTTTCATGCTGAATAAGTAACAAAAGCTCATCTTACCAAAAAATCATACGAGAAATCCAAGTGCTTAATAGAAGAATGCACCCTTGAGTTTTAAGACAATCGCAGTTAGTAAAGCTTCTACTTTGTCCGCATAATAGTTAGCAAATACAATACAACCTGCAATTGGATTCGTCATTAGAAAGTTTAAAATTGTAGAAGACAATGAAAGAAACAATGATCTGAAGGTCATTCAATGGCACAAAACAGCACACGCATAATGTTCTAACTGTCCACTAGCATGAAGGAATACTGCAAAGGGACAATCAAAAAGGAAAACAGTCTAATGGTAAATCGATTTCCTTCAATGAAAAACAAATCACCTGATAGTAGATAGAAGGCAGTGACCTTCTTTTGTCTTTACAGTCAGAAGCAGTTAGAACTTCAAAAACAGTGTCCATTAGTTGCCTCAATCCGAAAATGTAACCGCGTATACTCAAAACTGGAGCAGCTCCTGTACAAATAATGGCACTGGAGTTGCATGATAAAACCACTTATACACTATGACAAACAAGCAAACCGCACCATCAAAACTGTGAACCACCAGGCAACTTGCTTACTGCATGTCACTATGATAACCAGAGACTTTGAACTTCATCAAAACCCTATTAATGGGTTCCTACAACAAAGTTGGTGAAGCTGCTATAGGAGACTTCTCTAGTTCAAACACTTGCAATCGGGAAACTAGGACTAACTTCAGAGAAGTTATCCCTTTCTTTCATATTTTTCAGCAAACTCCTTGAGCAGTAATCTCTGCCTGAAAGCCAGATATTTATCCACGCTTGTTCCCCACTGCTGACAAAAGGATTCATCTGTTGGAACAAATGAACTCAGCGGAAATGGTCCCTTGGGTGCTTTCTTCAAAGAGACCAAGAATCTATGTCGAGGGCGAATTCTCTGGTCTAAAGACAAGCTTAAGTACATAGGATATTTGGTCAAAGAATGCACTTCATTATTAAGTTCATTGACCAAGTACATGTACTTGGGTTTCAGATTCTCCTCTAGTGACAGAGATAGTACCTACAAGGATACAAGTTCAACGTCAACAAGAATGCAACTTTGGTAAATATTCTGAAAATGAACTTGTTAAGTGGGAAGAATTAAGAAAACTGCTTCTCCTTCCTTCAGGACGTGATTAAGATTTCACTTTTCAGTAAAAATAGAGTAGAAAATCCTACGCTCAAATACATATATCTGGAAGAAAAAATGCTTCCTGATACAAACAAATATAAGAAATGTGATCATACAAGAAAGTAACATACCTGTGTGAGACTAGTTAAAAGTTTCAAGATGTCAGAATTACACATCCCAATGCTCCTAAGGAAATTAATCCTAGGCAGTAGTCCATCATCAATACTATAATGAAGGAACTGAGGATGCTTTTTAACCATCTTCACAATACTTTCTCTGGGTGCTCCTATCTCATTTGAAAGAAAACTACATCGAGAATTCCAGGATATATCAATTCGCTGGACCAGAATTTGAGGGCTTAACTGCACCACTTTGCCTACATCTTTTTCCTTAATCCCTACCTCTTCAACCAAGTACCTTACAGTCGGTTTCAACGAATTCTCAACACTATAAGAAAAGAGAGAAGGAGTAGCAGCAATAATCTGCCCAATTCTGGAACTTGGAATACCCAAGTTCATCAGGAAAGCGACATGGGACTTCAAATTGTTCTCAACTGTATATTCTAGAATTTGTGGTTGCCTCAAAACCATTCTTCTTATATCTCTCTGCTTGACACCAACACTCAACAAATATTCCAACCTTTCCTGAGCAGAGCACACATTTATTTGAAGAGAAGGCATATGCCTCTCATACATTTGAATAAAATGTGATTCCTTAAACCCAAATGTGCTTAGATAATCAATAAGGGGTAACCACTTCACATCCATATCAATTTCCTCTGATAGCCGAGGGAATCTATCCTCCATATTCTTCCTTGTAGCGCGCTGCAATCAAAGAAAACTAATGAGGTCCTTCACGCAAAATTAGTATAGTTTAAAGAATGTGACAACTCGTCATACCTTTCCGTTGCGAGCCACATCCAAGGAAGCTTGCCTTGCTTTCTTCGAACCATGATCATAGTTTCCTATGAAATTCTTCTCAGCAACACTCTTTGCATTTTCGCCATTCAAATGGCCATTGGCAAACCCCTTGTGTGGTTTCGACTTCTTCCCATTAACATCGAATACTGAAACCTCCGCAAAGTCATCCTGAGAGAAGCAATCCCCAAGGAAAAACAGTTGAAGTTCACACAAACAGAACGAGCTAATATTCCATACATTACATAAACAAATGACAACAACTCCACAACCAAATTTGCAATCTTTAATGACATAAAACATGAAACGGGAAAGTTTCCGAACTCCGAATCATTAATCTCACACTTCTAAGCATATCAGGAAACAAAAGGCAAACAATTTATAATGTGCTAGAACAGTAGAACCTCAAAAGAACAGACTTTTAAGGAAAGCCCACAAAACACAAAGGAAGGCCATAACTAACAATGCAACAACAAACACTACAGAACCAACAGATAGATAGATATAGATAGTAGAGAAGAGCTCACATTGAGCAGCCAATCATCGTCGGACACGTCAGCAAAATGGTAAGCCTCGACGTCGTCTTCCTGGTCGTCGTAGGGGGAGAGAGGCTGGCCATAGCGGGACCTGCGGTTGGACTTGAGAATTTTGGGGTTGGAGTGGGTGGAGAGCACTACGAAACGGCAGGAAGTGGCTCGTCGTTTACGGCCGGAGAGGTCTGAGAGAGGGGTGGGGGTGAACTGGGAGAGGTAGAGTTTGAGAGAAGAGGAGGGGTGAGAGGGGCAGAGAGAGAAAGGTACCATTTTTAGACAAGGGAAGAAGAAGAAGAATATCCCCTAAAACCCTACTAGGAGGAGTAGCAGTGAAGAGAATAGTATCTAATGGCATTATCTTTATCTTCTTCCTGTTCTCGCTGTCAGCTAATTTTGGTTTCTGCTAACTGCAGTGGTTAATTCGTAATGGCTGGTCAGTAATGGGCAGCGGATAAGGGACGACGCGTCGCTTTACCCAATATGGTAAAACAAAGGGACATTTGTGAGAAATTGCACAATGGACCCTAGTTTTTTTTTCTTTCACCAAAAATTTCCCATTTTACACTCAAAGTCACAACTCGACCGACGTAAACCAAGACTACCATATCCCGTTTTCGGTCCCTTGACTAGCACAAGCATTGGAGTCTCGGAGATGTGTTGCAGTTGCTGTATGACTTTTCACTTAAGCTGAGCTGACATTGTGAGGAGTATTAGAGTTCAGTTTGTAATAGGGCTGCTGAAAATGCCAGAGCTGCCGAAACCGGCCGAACCGCCGCTGTCGGCGCCGACAAAAATGGTAGCTGAAGGTCCGGTTCGGTTCTGCCTTACCGTATATACGTAGTCGGCTCGATAACGTACGTCGAATTATAAATATACGGTAGTACCGAACCAGCTGTATATATATACTTTTATTATTTTTTATTTATTTTTAATACTAGGTATGTTTTAAGCCGTTGATTTCTAGCATCTATGAATGACAACCGTTGGATCTTAGTGGAGACCACGGGATAACTTAAGGGGGTCAGTCTAATTAGGTCATTTGTGCCCGCAGCCTATCTCTCTCGACCCTCTCTTCCTTTAAGAACCCAGCCACAATTTCTTGAATCCAGCCCCAATTGTATCAAAACTTTGGCAAATCGAATCCCAAAAACACGATCTAGTGATCTACGCAAGATGAGAACCTCACCAACATAAGTTTCAACCCAATATCATTTGATTTTTGAAATCCCCAAATCCTTCGACCCAACCCTAGATCAGCTGCTTGTTTGAACTTTGAAGTGGTTGCTCAGAGGCTTATACAGTGTTGAAGTGGTGGTTCAGAGCACAAAAAGTTCGGTAAAATCTATCTCCTTTTAGTCTTGTACTCTTGTTACTCCTTTTAGTCTAATTTGTATGAAAAAAATGTAATCTGTTGTTGATTTTTTTAATTGATTGTTTGCAATTGATCGTGGTTATCTAATATATATGTTAATATGTGTTTTGGTAGGAAAGTCCTTTGAAGCTTCAACGTATTGACCATGGATTTTAGTTGAGAGTTTATCAGTTTATGTAGAGGCAGAGAGGTAATCGAGGTCTTTGATTAGGTAACTAAACTTGTGTGTGCTTCGAATGGGTTTTGATTATTTCATACATGCACTATCTGATTTTGACTTTGTGTATAAGTATCTGATTATGACTTTGTGTATAAGAAGTATGTGATGGGTGCTAAAATTTTACTTTGCATTCAAGCAACTCTTATTACTGTGACTTTCTGTGAAAAAGTGTGTATGAATTGAACATTGAGTATTGACTGCTTTGTGAGAGTATGTGTGAATATGTATTCATGTATTGTGACCCTCTGAAAATAATGCAATTAAGTATGAACTGAACATGATTGCGAATGAGTATTGTGATTTACTAAAAGTATGAACTGAACATGATTGCAAAATGTCAGAAAGTATGAAATGCATCTATTGGTTTTAATTTAAAAAGATGTATTTATCATCATAGAAAACAAAATAAATGTCCCTTACATAAAACTCATCAAAACTGAACAAATTTTTTGTTTTCATTGTAGACCATGGCTTCTACAAGTAGGTCAGGAAGTCATTATTGTTCATCCCCTTCCATAACTTCTAACATGGTTACTGCAAGTTGTCAATCAATAGGTGTTCCCCCAAATAACAACCAAAACACTATACCACCAGTAGAAAACATTACCCCTAACTCAGTTCCTATTCCAACCCCAACTGAAACACCAAATCCAGATCCTTAATCGGTGGAAGCTACTGCGGGGTTGGGGAAAAGAAGGTGGCAAGATAAGACCACAAAGGGTAGGAAACAGAGTCGAGTGTGGGACTGTTTCACAAGGCCTTTGCTCCCTGATGGCAAGCCTGACCTCGATAATGCACAATGTAATTACTGTAAAGCAATAGTTCCTGCCTCTAGTTCAAACAATGGAACCAGTTCTTGCTGGTCACATGGAAGAAATTGCAAGGTTAACCCTTTATTTGAGAAACCTATCGAGAAAGGGCAGACTATATTATGTAGGGATAATGTAACCGGGGCTCCACAATATCACAAATTTAATCAAAGTAGGATAGATGAGAAGCTGTACAAGATGATCATAAGGGATGAACTTCCCTTTAGGCATGTAGAGGGTTTTGGGTTTAAAGAGTTTTTGTATGAAGCTCAGCCACAGTGGATTCAACCAAGTAGGAAGTTAGTGGCCAAGGGAGTGTGGGAATTGTACCAATCTGAGAAGGGAAAGATGATGTCCATCTTTGCTCAGCATGCAAAGAGAGTTAGTGTAATCACTGACACTTGGACATCAATTCAGAACATTAACTACATGGTGGTCACTGCCCATTTCATGGACAGCGACTGGAATTTGCACAAAAGGATTATAAACTTTTGTTCAATTACCAGTCTCAAAGGGGAAGATATAGGGAGGGTTCTGGAGCAATGTTTGAGGGAATGGGATATCAATAGGGTGTTCACTATCACAGTGGACAATGCTAGTGCAAATGACCTAGCCGTTGTATACATGAAAAGAAGGCTGAGGAACATGAACACTTTGAGCTTCGATGGGGACTTTTTGCACCTTCGATGTGCATGTCACATCATCAATTTGATAGTCAAGGATGGAATCAAAGAATTAGAGAATGGGATTGATGCAATTTGGCATTGTGTCAAGTTTATTAGGTTAAGTTCAAGCTGATTAGACAAGTTTAGGGAGTTTTCTGTCCTTGAGCACCTGAATAAAAATGCTAATGTCCCCTAGATGTGATCACTAGGTGGAATAGCACTTATTTAATGCTTGATGCAGCATTAAAATATGAGAAAGTGTTTGGTAGGATGGCTGATGAAGATGCTCAGTTTCAGCATTACTTTGAGGAGAAAGATACCAAAGGTAGGAAGAGGACATGCCCCCCTGTAGAGGAAGATTGGAGAAATGCTCAAGCATTTGTGCATTTTCTCAAAAAGTTTTACTAGGCAACACTCAAATTGAGTGCTTGGAAATCTGTGACTGCAAACTTGCAGTTCAAAGAGATGATCGGCCTTCAAACAGAGATTGATAAGAAGGCAAGTGATCCATCTGATGAGATTTTGCAGAGGGTGGCAGTGGGGATGAAAGCCAAATTCGACAAATATTGGGGCAGCTTTGAAACCATGAATCGAATCATGGTGATTGCAAATGTCCTAGACCCTCGTTGGAAACTTCAATATAAAAAAAAAAGCATTTGCAAGGGTGGGAGTCAGACCTGCCAAGATTGAAATTATTACTAGGGACTTGAAGAACATTCTTTTGAGAATGTATGATGAGTATAGATGCTGTGAGGCAGGTTTAAGCCAATCAAACCAATCAGATGGTGTTGCAGCAATGGAGGGGCTTGAGCTTGATGATTTAGAAGATGGACAAGCTGAGATACTTGCTGATCTCATGCAAGAAAGACTTGAAAATGAACATGAAATGATATCCAACGAGGTTGACAAGTACCTTGCAGATAGATATGTCAATCCTTTAGTAAAAGGCTTTGATGTTTCACAATGGTGGAGGGTCAACGTAGTTGCCTATCCTACTCTTTCGAAGCTTGCAAAAGACATTTTTGCAATTCCTTGCTCTACTGTGGCAAGTGAGAATGCATTTAGCTTGGGAAAAAGGGTAGTTGATCCCTTGAGGAGTTCACTCACTCCTCAAATGGTTGAGGCACTAGTCTGCACTAGTGATTGGTTGAGAGCTGAACAGCCTAATTTCTATTCCGAACCAACAACGAATGAGCTGTCCTTGTATAAGGATCTAGAAGAACTGCAGAAAGGTATAATATGAACTTGTATTAGCTTACTTGCATTTTTTTTTATATTTGCATCAACTTACACTTGGCTGTTTATATTGGTTTTCTGTTTTTTACTTTGAAGAAACGGTTGCGCTGCATTTGGGAGGTGCAAACTCTTCTACAACAATTGCTGTATGAAGATTTGGATGCTGCAAACTATTGGTGTTGAAGCCTAAAGATGTAGCTGCTTGTTTTTTTGTTAAGTGATTGAAGTCATCAAATCAGTGAATCAGAAGCAGATTTTTGTTTATTTGTACTTCCTATTATGAAGTTATGTAATTTAAGTAGGTTTAGACTTTGAAATCAGAATTGCACATGATTTCTAAACTTGTATTCTTGATTTCTTGTAATGTGGAACTGGAAAAAGGCTAAAATAGAGAAACATCAAGTCTACAACTCACATCTCTATAAGAAGGTGAGAAATAGACTTGATGAAGATATATTGTTGGTGCTGAGTTGAGTAATTGGTATCCATTGAATAACTGATCAGGAAAAAAGGGCTGAAAATTTGAGTAACTGGGCTGAAAATTTTCAATATTTGTTTGGCCCATTTATTCACTTCGGTTGGGCTGTAACCGAGCCATAACCGACCGGAAACTTGGTAACCGAAATGTACGGTTACCGATTTTGGCGGGACGGTAGTGGTTCTAATTTTTGAATTACCGCCTCATTCGGTACGGTAGTCGGCTGAGCCTAAAAAAGTCTGTTACCGTACCAGGGCCAGCCTTAGTTTGTAACGTCTGAGTGTTAAATAAAACTTTAATCGAAAATAATTTTGTTAATGCAATCTATTTTGAATTTGAATTCAATAGGTATGGTTATTTAGAGTAATCAATCTGACAAAGATAAGGAAGTTATAAGACAGTTCCTTGATGGAAGGAACTGCCTTAACTGCTTTTCTGATATAAAGGGATTATAATGCCTTCATTGATCCCTGCTATAGCACCACACCTTAATAAAATTGTCTCATTAACAATCTGAGATCAAGGGTGAATCTAGGAGAAGAACAATGGAAGGAGTTAGGCAGTGGATCTATAATCTATTAATACATTATGTAGATATTAGGATCGACATGCTTCCGCAATCTTAATATACACTGCGATTACTGTTGCATTCCTAAAATGCAAATTACAGTCTGTGTTTACATGTGCTTATTCTAAGATAGTTTATAGTACTCATTCAGTGTAAAGCATATCAGTTATCTAGCTAGATTAGTTAGAATGAAGTCAATGAACCTAAAGCAACGACCAAATATTATGTACTAATTCATTAAATAGAGAAATATGTAAGTCAAAAGTTGAGCTTAAAGAAAAAGAGGAGAGCGATGTCACAGCCGACAATATGGAAGCGAGCTTATGTGCTTCTTCTTTTTTGGTTACAAAGCTTATGTGCTTTTTGGCGCTTTAGTTATTAGGTTTCAGTACAGTTTGAAACTTTTGTAATAAGAAATAAGGGTGTGTGCAGTCAATAATTAGAACATTTAGAGGTCGGAATAGAATTATCTTATTGGTAAGGCCTAATTTAAAAAAAGTAGACAAAGATGGTAAAAGTAGCCTAATTGAAAACGACACTGAATTATGTAGCATGTAGAATCGTTGATGACCAATAATGTAATGAGTGATGATAAGTTGGGAGACGTGGCGCAATTTAAAATGGTGGTGAACAAATCAAACCATCTACTCCCTCTCTGAAGTCTCAAGTTAAACGACCAGTGGTGGCGCCATTAATCTGGTACCAATATCGAAATGGAAGCCTCAATCTCCTCCTTCACACTCATCAGAACCCCAACCAAGTCCAACTCCAGCACAGCTATATTTCCAAGCATTAACATCACAAAACCATATGATTCATGCTCTATTACCAGAACAAAATGCCACAACCTCGCTTTTGCTATAAACACTACTACTCCAACCCTCCACGGCAGAAAAGCTTGGAAGACTGCAGCTATCGAAGATGTTTCCGGCGCTATAACGGATCCGGGACCGGTCGTCCTCACCTGGCAAATTGTCGTCGGAGCTATAGGTATTAATTAATTCACTAATTTTCACTCCAATTTTAGATATAATTTGTTATAGATTTTGATCATAAGCTAGTAGTACGTGTGTGTTTTTGCATGCAGCTGGAGTTACACCTTTTGTGGTGGCAGGGATTGAATTCAGCAAAAGAATTGTAAGTACCTTTCGATGTTCATATAAATTATAATTAAGAACATATAGCTGATTGTAATTTCGACACACACACATATATAATTAGCACATAATTGATTGTAGTTTCAATAATTATATATGGAAATATATATATGGCAGATAGCACAACAGAGATGTGAGGTGTGTGGAGGGTCAGGACTTGTTTTGACTAAAGAAAACTATATGAAATGTCCTGGATGCGGTATGATCGATGCTTCTTAAAATTTTCTTTTATACATTGCCAATAATTAAGTTGTAAATTTTCAAGAGGCAAGGGCTTTAATTAATTTTCTGTTGCAGGTGGATTTCTCCCTTGGCAAACATGGAAAAGATTCTTTACTGGCTAATTAATTAAGTTGGAGGTGTATAGTTTTCAGCCTTGTTACAATTTTTATTGAGAAGGATAGGTTCGATCTTTGTGTGATATATATCCAGGCGAGCATGCTCTCCCCAACATGTTTAATGAATTGTTGACCCTATCACCCTAATATAGCCAAACATTTGAAGACATGAGTATGTGATTCCTGTGATACGATGACTCTTGATTCTGAACTCTTGAACTTGAAGTATAGGTTCGTATGTGGAAAATTCAAAAGAGTGTTCAAAATAGCTCTAGCAATAGCTTAAAGATGGTCCTGTTTAATTATATGCTATTTCAAATTGGATCGCCAGTATTTTTAACGGTCCATTTTACCAAGTATGAAGGAACCATTTGTAAATATACAACAATCGACTCTAGATGTATCTAAGATGCACAAGAAAATGAATTGAATCCTCATCAGCATGAGCTCGGTTGGTCACAGCCGTGTACGTGGGTACTATTGCCTAAACTATTGAATATTGGCTTTATTCAATGGTGGTCAAAATCCAAGTTGAGAAGCCCATGGGGGCACGACAGGTTGGGTTCACAATCCAGGTTAATTAGGAGATGTGTGTGTGTGTATGGATATAGAAGGCTCTTCTATTAAGGGATTCATTTATTTGGCAATTTAAGGATTATTTTAGCAAATTTTCAGTCAAATTGATGATTGTTAAGGTATCGAATTAAATTAAATCAATAGACAAACAGAATATTTCCAACATGAACCGTTCGTGTTCATAATTGTAAATCGCATCTATGAATGCCTTAATGATTATCAATTTGGCTGAAAATTTATAAAGATGATATATTCATATATACCTAAAAACTTTTCGATCGAGATGCTAAAATGAGATCAAAAAGTGGGTCTAATAAGCGATCCCTTAAAAAAAAAAGGGGATCCCTCACTAGAAGGACCCTCTATATACATGCCTAGGTTAACTATGATATACATGCCTACTGCCGCCAACATATTAGGTGTGAGAGATTGAGATAATTAGTTAAACCATCTTCTCTGTTTTCTAGGGGATTGGTGGTGTTGGGGTTTTGCGTAGAGAGTTTTATTCCTAAATTCTAATTGTATTCTCTCCAATTGATTATAGTGGAATTTCTCGCCGGCTCCGAAAAGTGGACTAGCCCAATCACATTGATGGAGTGAATCATTATGCTTGTTCTCGTGTTTGCTTTCTTTATCATTGTTTGGTTGCTCATTTAGTTCTATATTAATATTGTGTTTGTTACGTTTCCACACAATACAAACGAGGCATCCACAAGAGCCTAAAGGAAGTAAATCTAGATATCAATAATTACTATATATAGGATTAGTGCTAAATGTATTCATGTTGTTCAATTTCTCACGGTGGCCGGCGATTAAGGTTTCATAGAAGTAAATCAAGCGAGCATTACTAACCTCATTATGCAGTTTCGTGTCGTTTAATTAGTCGGAGAAGTGGTAACTAGTAGTAAAATCCAAATCCATAAAATTGTCAGAGAAAATTATTTATTGCAACTGCATGATGTGGAGTCTGCGCCATATTAGAATCGAAGCCAATGTCAACAGCAAAAATAGTAGCTCATATATTCGATTGGAGCCGCAAAGACGATGAACAAAATTATTAATATGAAAAGGAAGGCAACAAATTCAACCCACTTTTCCATAAAAAAAATATATAAGCTGCTCTTGAATTGCCATTGTTGGATTTCACTTTCATATATATCGAAGTATGGTTTTTATTATTCAGAAAAGTGATCCATCATGCACTGCTGTCCTTATCTTGAAATTATGTACAATGTCATCATGTCATCCTTCTTCAACCATACCTAAGTCTTCTGCCAAATAATTCGAGCTTCCCTTTTGAGACCTGTCGGGTTGTGAGATAAATCCTAAGGCTGTATCCTAGTCTTCACCGGCCATGAACCTCATTTCTCGATTTCTTATGTGAGCATGGTGATTAACGAGCTAACAAGTAAATCTTCGATATACTAGACATGTGTGTCGTGTTAATTAAGAACAATATCTCATACAAATCAAGATTATCTACGATGATGTTAAGAATTTGATATACATCGGAACTAATGAATACACATAAATCGTTTCTGCCTAACATGCATGTCATGATCTAGTTTTTTTCAGCAACGGAACCCAACTGCGGAAAACGTGGGACTATGATTTCAAACTTCAAAGCGTCCATATAAGACTGCACCATTTCACATTTCACATACGAGACATTGACTTTAGACTTCTAATGTGGGACTCCTAATTAGTTGTCAAACAAATTAATATCACTTAATAATTCCATGAATGGAATTTTACAAGTTTCAAACTCTGTACAAGTCAAAACCAGAGGCCGTGCAAAGAGAATGATCAATCAATTAAAAAAGTTGAAGGAGCCGTACCATTTAATAGCAGCATCAGCAACAAATTGAGTGCCATACTTGTGTTTAATAATTGTTTAGCCCCCGTTAATTTCTCCAGAACTGTCACCGGTCAGTGGCAGCAGTGTAAATCAAGATAAGACTGAGGTGTTTTGTTCAAGTAAAGCATTGGTACAAGCAAGACCCCAGATATTTGTCTGCTACGAAACAAAGGTTTCATTACCAACAAAGTTTGGATCTTCATTTGAACTCCGAAAGCAAAGAAGTCTAGAAAAGCTAAACGCATCTGGGTGTGTTAAGAGTTCCCTTTATTAAGAGTAAGATGCTTGACTATGATGTTGAAACTGAGATGTTTTTCACTGATTTCCTTGCAAGTCTTTTCACTTTTAAAGTAAGATTCTTGGTTATTAACTTATTATGTTTGATGCATCTCTATATGTTTCTTCTTCTTTGTTTTATTATGTGATCAAGATTTGGGATCGTTTGATATGAAATGAATATGCTTTGTGATAACATGGTGGTAAATTTGCTAGCTTTGAATTTGTTGTCTTTAAGATTGAATTTCTGTTTTAGAGGTAGACTACTGTATGGGTTTTGAAGGTGGTTTGAAGATTTTTAGTCCTGATGAGTAGAAACCCTTTTGGTTTGAAGTTCACAAAAAAATTTCTTACTGTTTGTGCTCAACCTGGGTATGCTGGTATGGTGTTAGCTTTAGAATTCTAAGTAAAACCCTTGCAGAATCTCTCTGTTTCCTCTAAATCATGAGCGTAAGTTGCAAGGTTTGGAGTTTGGACAGAGACAGAGAAATCTCGCTATGAAATTCTGGATTATTCGAACTATTTTGGTTCATTCCTCTGTATCTTAATGATATTCCTCTTTCTCAAGCACCTAAAATTATGTAAACCAGAACTAGATCAATGGCCCTGATATTATCCCACATAGATACTGCTTTAATATCTGTTACTGTGATCTTAATACTATTTTGTTTTTTGCATCGCATCCTGAGATCACTAATTGTTTGTTACCTTTCTCTGCAGAACTTGTTACCACCCATTTCAAGGTTGTGCAAGAGGATGATGCATAATAAGGTTTGTTCTGTATGACAGACCGTTGTCAGTTAGGCTTTATAACTTTTGTGTTAGAACAGTGATAAAAAAAAAAAAAAATTGTTTACTATTAAAATGCGAGCAACAGAGAGACATGGAAGTGTTTCTCACAGATTTGGTGAGCAGCCAGTTGAAGAGCCAGAGTCCTATGGTTTCCCTCCGATGCACAATGTCGTCATCCAAGGAACACATCTATCAGCTCATAACTTAGATCAGTACGAGTCATCCTCAGCAACCAGTAATTACCATGTTCAAAGTTCTCCATCTAGTTTAAGTTTCTCAGCAAATGGAAGTCCGACATCACAGCCAGATTTGCAGTCTAACCAGTCTAGTGGGTCTCCAATTAACCAGTCTAGCTTAACAAACGACGGCGGTGGCCTGAGCCACAAGATAAGGGAATTGGAAAGTGTTTTGCTTGGAAATGAGTCAGATGTCCTTGACATATATGGCATCACAAGTCAGGTTAGGCATAACCAAGTTTCGTCAGAAGAGCAGAACTGGAAACAAATGATGGAGATGATCTCCAGAGGTGACTTGAAAGAGGTGCTTTGTGCTTGTGCTAAAGCATTGGCAGAAAATGATATGTCAACAACTGAATGGTTGATGTCAAATTTACGTCAGATGGTATCAGTTTCAGGCGAGCCAATCCAACGTTTAGGAGCTTACATGTTGGAAGGTCTTGTTGCAAGGTTGGCCTCTACAGGGAGTTGCATCTATGCATCATTAAGATGCAAAGAGCCTGCTAGTGCTGAACTCCTATCATACATGCACATACTATATGAAGTCTGCCCATACTTCAAGTTTGGGTACATGTCAGCCAACGGGGCGATTGCAGAAGCCATGAAGGATGAAAGTAGAGTTCATATAATTGATTTTCAGATTGCTCAAGGCAGCCAGTGGATCACCTTGATCCAGGCTTTAGCTACTCGGCCTGGAGGGCCTCCACATATTAGGCTGACGGGGATAGATGATTCTGCATCAGCTTATGCACGGGGAGGGGGACTTGCTCTTGTGGGAAAGAGGTTGTCAAGGCTTGCAGAGTCATATAAGGTACCCTTTGAGTTCCATGCTGCTGGAATTTCTGCTTCTGAGGTTCAGATTGAGGACCTTGGAGTTCAAACGGGTGAGGCACTTGCAGTGAATTTTGCCTTCATGCTGCACCACATGCCAGATGAGAGTGTGAGCATCCAAAATCCTAGGGACCGGCTGTTGAGGGTGGTTAAGAGCTTGTCTCCCAAGGTTGTGACTCTTGTTGAGCAAGAATCAAACACCAACACAGCCCCATTCTGTCCCCGTTTCGCTGAGACATTCAGCTACTTTAGCGCTGTTTTCGATTCAATTGATGTGGCTTTGCCAAGGGAACACAAAGAGCGGATCAATGTTGAGCAGCACTGTCTGGCACGAGAAATTGTCAACATTATAGCTTGTGAAGGGGTCGAAAGAGTAGAACGTACCGAGCTTCTCAGCAAGTGGAGGTCACGATTTATTATGGCAGGGTTTTCACCTTATCCGCTTAGCTCCATAATAAATGCCACTATCAAGACCCTCCTGCAGAGCTATTCTGAGAGGTACACACTTGAAGAAAGAGATGGAGCCTTATATCTCGGCTGGATGAATCAAGCTCTTGTTGCCTCCTGTGCATGGAGGTAAAACCACCAGCTATTTGCTTGTTTCTTGGTCATGGAACCTCTCCCTTAATACTCAGTCATCTGCTTCTAATTTGAATTTCTTCTTTTAGTCGGCTAAGAGCATAAGATATCATTTGTAGAGTGATACTGCTTGTTGTAAGATTATGCTTCATTAGTAATAAATACTCATTCTCCTTGCACTCCTTTGTACCTCAAGTTTTAAATCTACAAATATCTATGTATTCAGTCACACAGTGCGCGCTATAGAGGATCTGATTATTGTTGACCAAAATATTAAAACTGTAGTGGTTAACAGATGATTGCATATACGTATAAAATTGACACAATTTAGAATAAAATATTATTAGCTAAGCTTCATATATTATTCTGTGCCACGTAGTAGACTATTCTTGCAAACAAGAGGACTAAGCACATACAAGAATTAGACCACATCAGTTGAAAACTATCACAAAACAGGGAAGTACAGCACTGGGATTCTGCACTAATAGATATTCTGTGGTGGTGGAATGCAAATTTCGGTTTCCAATTGAATCAGACTCGTCATATTCCTTGTCATCCGCATTAATAATGCTCCCTGCAATTGTCCTGCAAACTATTACAGCCCTCTTTGCCTTGGTTGCCCTTGTAACGGCAATGGTGTTTTCACTACTTGTACTCAACTGAATCCCATTCTTCAATATATATTCTGTGTCAAAGTTCGACTTAATTAACCTGCAAACTCGACAAGTTGGACCATTACAAAGCTCGGGCTCTCTCCTTGACTCTCCATTGCAACAGGTCATTGTTGTGCCATAGAATCTCATCAGCTCATTTCCATCTACTGTGCTTCTTGGGTGCCTCATGTATCTCTCTTTGGCCATCTTCTTTACCTTCTCTCTGTACTTCTCAAACCTTTCAAGTGTTTCTATGGAGTTCTTCACCCTCAAGACACTTTTGATCCTGCCTGATGGCTTTGAAGGATTCATTGATGCTTTTCGAACAATCATCTCAATGATGTTCCTTGATGGGTCTCCGTTCTTAAGCTCTGATAGAAAGACAAGATGAAAATTTAGGTTAACAATCTCTAGTTCAAAGCATTAGAACAGTTAGTTGTAGCGCCTTGTAGGTGTGGAGCTGTCCGGATAGGAGTTTACTCATTTATGGCTAAAAACCACAAAATATTTCAACTTCATCATCTCGAAGAGTTTCTTGACAATTCTGTCTTGAATTTTAGATTGTCTCTCTTTTGACAGCATCTTATTTCACAATTTAAAAGATTACAAAACTGGAAATCTGTCTCTAAAAGCCTATACTTTCTCTCTCTAGCTTCTTTAGTGGCTACTACTGAAAATATGAACTTCTTTAGTAGTTGTGCAGCTATGAAATATCAACTCAAAAGCCTCGTAGAAATTATCATACAGCACTGAAATAAGCAAAGTGAGAGCAAGACATTTACCAAAGAGCTGTGCCTGTGTGTAGCTTGAACGGCATATCAGTTCCCGGAATGGGGTCTCTTTGCCATGAGCAAGTACAAGTTCACCATCCAAACTCGCTTTTCCAGAGTTCTTACTTCTTCTGTCACATCTTTCTGGCAAGCCAATAACATCTGCAAGCTTGCTTCCACACTTGACATTCTCCTTCAGTGATACCCACATTGCATGCATCTCTCTGTTTGAGACTTCTGAGCGAGCGAGAGTGTGAGAGAGTTATCTTTCTGTGAATTCTAGAGTTTCACTGCAGCATTTTATCCTTGCGTTGCTAGTTGAAGCATCCTAAGTTTTGAAAACAAACAAAGGTATTGAATTCCAATAAGCTCTTATTGTCATATGGGATGTTTGTTACTGTCACAATGTATAGCAGAATTGTCTGTACTCATGGAATAAGTGATTTCTGAATCTACCTAAGCAAAGACAAACTGGTGAATTTAAGCACTTTTGTATTTGTGTAATATATACAAATGCATTAAGAATGAAATTGGATACTGTCAGCCCTTTTAAAAAGCGCCAAAAGTTGCCTTCCTTCACCCTAGTTCCTGTTTCACTACAGGCCAAGAAACCAGAGATACAAACAACTCAATCGTCACGAACCCTCTTCTAGTTTCTTCAAAGATGATTTGTAGGAAATTAACCTAATGTAGTAATAGATCTGCTTTATGGAGTAGAAAATATAATACAGGCAAAAGTGTCGATTTTCCAACTTCTTGCCGTTTACCTTCTTTAATCTGTTTTACGTTTTACTTAAGTTTAAACCCTACTTTCAGCTTGATATGTGTTCTTTGTCAGTGATAATTCAAGCTTTTGGGGCGCAATGATTGTCTGATTTAGTATAAATTTTTACATGCACGAAATTAGCTCGTGTTGGGAATGACAATTTCAGCTTGATATGGAATATAGTACCAGTGGAACATAGTATAATGAGGTTCTTCATATTTTTGCAGTGTCCCTTGTTTACCTACTTGATAGCGTCCAATACTTCCAACCTCATCTACTTTAAATTAAGATTACCACCACCCAAGCCATCAAGAAATTTGGTGATTCTTATCATTAAGGTTGAGTAGTAGGGTTGCAGTGTGCTTGTGGACTGTTTAGATAATTTTGTGCAAACTGCCTGAGAAAATGAAGAACCTCATATTTTCTGTGGGAGTTGGCTTCCCAAGTTGCTTCACGGGCACCAAATCAAATAGCTACAAATTTATTGCCAAAAATATAAAAATAGCTTCAGTTTTACCCCACAAATGGTAAAGGCAAAATAATGACATTTTGTCCTCGTCTCCTTACAAAAGGAATCACAATTAAAGCTCAAACCATAGGGAAGGAAGGAAGCTCTCCTTCCAATCTAAATGGACACTTCCAAACTCTTCTAGATTGCAAGATGAGATCACCACTTGGCCACGCAGCACCATCCTCACAATCTGGAAGCATCATGTTCAGAGAATGGAGATGATAGAGCTTAACCCTCATCATTCAAGATGCAGTGTACTTAGATTTAAATTTTGACCTTCCATCATTTGATATATTTTTCAGACAGATTAGTATAAGATGCATGGCAGCCTCATGTATCTTAGCAATAAGATTCACTCGGTCCTAAACAAAAGAAAAGGTGAACTAGGATTCACAAGGTATAGCAAGATCAAGTCTGAAAAGCAGCAGTTCAGTAAGTAATGCATTTAGCTTACCAACCGAGAAAAAAAAAAAAACAGTACTGTATTTACACCACCTCAAAAAGGCTAGAAGAAACAAAATTTTCTTATAAATATAATTTTCAGCATCTGAATTACAACAGGCAGTCAGACTCAAAATAATCTCGGTATCAATTCCTATTTGTACATAGTATTCCGACTATTCCCTTACAAGTTAATGTTACACATTCATTACCTGGACAGGGAAGTCATTTCGCAGCAGGCACCTAATACCACATCTTTGAAATAGACACAGAAGACCAATACGATCTTTCAATTTGGGAATTGAGATGCCCTTCTGACCATTGCCCATCCAAAAAGAAGGGGGAAAGCAGCTTATTTTTCCTGGCTTTATCTTAAGCAATTCTATGGACCTGTTAGTACTCTTCCCATGTTCTGTGGATATGGGTAAGAAGAATGGTTTAAAGGTGGAATCTCGATGCTACGTGATTCACTTGGATTTTCTCTAGATCCATACTGATTCATGCCACTAGTTAAAACACCGTAGTATGACGGAGCAGGGGTAGTTTGAACAGCCTTAAAATTGGAACTAGGGTGAGTTTGTCTTTCTGCTAGTTCAGAGTGCAATCGCAGGTGATTGTTGGATCTATTTTCAGCAGCAGAGCTCATTCCAACACCAAGATCAAGGCTTATGGTGTCATTTTCCTCTGTTCGATTCCTTGAAGGGGCATTCACGGTTGTTGGTCCCGAAGTGTCATGGCTACTGGTCCTTGCGGTTGGGACATCATGATTATGTTTTCCCTCGTATGTAGTTATAACTGCTTTTGGATCATGGGATGCCCTCTCCACATGCTTCCTAACAGGGCATCCAGCATTTGTGCACTTGTAATAGCTCCTGCATAACATGTGAGATCATAAGAACCACAATTGGATGAAATGCAGTTAACAAAGTATTAGCGATGCAGATGAGGAGTTCATACACGTACTTACAATTGCTAGTACCTAGTTATGAGTAGTCATACTTGGCATAAGCTAAAGCGACACTGATTTCATGAAAATTAAAATAACAAATCCAGGAACATTCAAATACGATAACCAGGCTAATTTATGTAACTGTAAATAACCAGGTACCATTTAATCCAAATTAGTAATCATAAAAATTAACTTGAGATTTATCACTAAACAAGATAATATAAAAAATCCTACAATAATGAGATTACATTCTACGGTCCATAAATTTACAGGTGAGTCTATTCCGGAAAGAGATTAAGAAAACACCTAGACTTTAGTCTTTTATGCCTTGTAACTGTGTTTCTGATAATACCTTTAATCCATGATTGAAGTCCAGTCCAGGAAGAGATTAAGAAAACACCTAAAAAGGTCAAAACTCTAAAGACTTCAAACTTATAAGATATCTTTCATGAAGATAATAGAAAAGATATCAATATTTGTACACCGAATATGACAATCACTAGAGGGGAGTGTACTAAAGTCGTATATTATTCCCTGAGTATTCACAAAAAAAAAAAAAAACAAAAAAAGCAAAAAATATGAAGAAGAGAAGTACTCATTTAGCACCGTACCACTGAGCACTGAACTATTGAGGCTACATGTTGAAATAGATAAAACCGGTAAGCATTAAAATTGTCAACTGTTTGCGTCTGATGAACCATACCTTGGATTAGGATTTCCCCTCACAACTTTTTGACCATATTTGCGCCAGCGGTATCCATCATCCAATATATCAACCTCACTCAGAGTTTGAACAACAACTCGTGGTTCCCGGATAGGCTTAACAACTGGTGTAACATCAATTCCACCAACATCCATCCTCCTGCTCAATAAGGTTTTGGCAATTTGTTAGTAAGGAAATAAAACTTTCTCTTACGCACATGTAGGAATGCATTGGTGTGCACATTCCTGCATGTGCATAGAAAGAATAATATTGGCAACATAAACAACATAAGAACATTTGAGATTTTATACCTCCTTTTAGAGAATGGGTCATCATCATCGACCTCATCGAGTATTCTAGTTGATAGTGAGCCTGTTCCTTCAACACTACCATCATTTCCTCTGACAGGGGATAGCTCAGGAGTACTATTTGGCTCATTGGTACTAGACATTTGCCCATACATACTGGATGACTTGTCTAAAATCAGAAAGGAAGTAGAAAGTTAGCAAAGAACATTAGCTTATTCATAAAACAGCTATATAATATTACTTCAGTGCTTACCATCTCGGCCAGTCAAAGATAAAACCTTGTCGGATCTTTCTTCCTGGATATTCATCATAGCTCCAGTATTATATCGTCGACTAGGTTGAGGCTTAGGGTGATCATGTGTACCCTTGTAGATAATCTCTGTTATATGTCCCTCATGAGATCGCTCAAACAGCTTCTTCACTTCACAGTTGGGATGTGTGCATTTGTAATAACTGCGAGGAAATTCACTTCCTTTAACATGTTTTTGTCCATATTTTCGCCAGTTATAGCCATCATCAGAAGATACTGAAGGCCCACTTCCTTTATGATCAAACTGTGATGTTTGGACACCAGAATTTGGATTTCCCCTCTGACTTATATCATCTACATCACCTTCAACAGGTGCACTAGCTCCTGACGAGACCATATGAACCGGAGCTGGTAATCCCGATTGATTTGAGGAGCCTGCCATCTCATTCTTAACCAAAGGTGGTGACACAAGTGATTGAGACTGACCCTGACCCTGACCTTGACCTTGGACTTGCACAGCCTGCTCATTGCTGTGGTGGTCATAATCCGTAGTAACCTTGAATAAATAAAGATCATTAGGCAACCAGCAACTCAGATCAAGATATCTCTGTTCTACAAATTAAAGGAAACTAGCAGTCCATCTCGATAAGGATACTGATCTACTACTTCTCACATACATCCTTACTTCTGCCAGTATCTTAAAACACATTGTTTCTTCTTGTAAGGAAAAAAAAAATACACCTTTAGAAGATGATGTAAAACTTAAATACAGTATTATTGACGGAAGCAAACAGTGCTTCACAACAGAAAGGAGTATGCACAAGTAATACCAGTAAGAGATCACAAAAAAGGACTTTAGCTCCAACTAAAGAACTTATATGGTCTATAGCATTACATGTCTACGGATATTGCAAGTTTAAGCTAATGTACATCATACGCCTAAGAAAAATCAGCTAATTATGAAACCAAGGCCACTGTTTAATCAATATTTGTACATAAATGACATACAGTATAACAAGTTTTCTGCTATAAAACGATAACCAATCATCCATAAACAAGTTACCATATTCAATCTGGAATGGGGCTTAAACTCAAAGCTTCCAGAATTTCTTTCATCAGAGCAAACCATGGTTGCTGAATATGTAGAATTTGCAGTCCCATAGACCATTTTAGGATTCATAAAGGACCCGGTAGTTGGAGAAGGTTCTGCCTGCAAGACAGCCAAAATTATTTTTATTAACCAGTGGTGGTAAGCACAGACAAGAAGTCTCATGAAAAAAAAAAAAAAAAAAACTAAAAATAGAGAAATTAACAAACTCTCGGTGAAACAAAAGAAAAACAAAATTGAGAAGAAGATGCAGGCCTATGAGTTATTCCTGCATGATTAAAGCCCAACTAAAGTTTGGTACTAGTTTGACATACGGTTCCATCTGTTCAATAACAGGAAACCTTCTAATCAGCATCACGTAATAGATATTCAACTTGTCTATCTATCTTAGACTACCAAACTTACTCTAACAAGCTTAACCCTCACCAAAACAAATTAGACAAACCAAAGTAGAACAGATGATGAATTCCTAAAATAACCAATACAGAGAGGCAAGAGGCTAAACACATATATAATTACCCATATAAGTCAAGATATTGCAATATGCTTTCAACAAGCACAATCATCAGTAATCACAATAAGCACAATGAAGGGCCATGTCCTTCATAAAAACACCTGACAATCGCGACTGTTGTCAGCACCATGACCCACTATCTTTCTAGACTTCCTATTCCTTCTTGATGGTGCATTTATTCCTTATTCTACATAATACACAAATGGAAATGTTTTTGAAGTACTTGCATCCACTGCAACCGTTAAACAAAGACAAAATGAAAAAAAAAAAAGTCTAAAACCCACCAACAAAGCAAAAATGAAAAGAAGCAAAAAAGATTCATTATGTGAAAAAACAACACTGATGACAGTTCCAAAGAACGACCACATTCCATGAGTTGCAAATATTCCAAACGCCATTGCTTTCGAACAATCCATTCAAGCATAAAGAGAAAACCACCCAATACCGGCATTACATTACTCTAGAAAAATAAATTTAAAAAAAAAAAAAAAAAAGCAACAAAGCATCAGAATCTTAAGGTCCCATCACATATAAAATCTCACTAACACATTAAAAATCTAGCATTCCCAGCAATCCCATTAAACTAAATCAAACTTCTTTATCCCACAAAAACAAACAAAAATAGTAATCCGAATTTTTCCGACTTCTGCTCAAAGCAGCAGCCAGCATCAACATCACATCAATTTTAGGTCATCAAAATTGAAAAAAATTCCCCACTTACAGCATGTACTCACTGGCCACTGAGAAATGTGAATTAAAAAAGGTCAAAAAAATCCACTTCTAACAGTAGCTTAGCTCAGGCAGTAGAATTTCTATTACTTAGAACTGCTTCTGCTTCTTATTAAGCAGCCAAACACAGCCTCAGATTCAAAAAGAGCATTTGCTTTTTTTTTTTCTGTTGCTTAGAAAAAGCAGAGAGAAAATCCAAAACGACGTCGGAGGCAGCTGACCTTCATGTTGGAGAGGAGCACCGGGGACTCGAGAAACGACGTCGGAGTGAGGCCGGGAGGGATAGTGAGGCAGGGGGACCTCGAGATCGGGAGCTTGGCCGGCGACATGAGCTTGTACTTGGCCCCACCACCGCCGGAACGGGAAGTGGAGAAGGCCGGGTCGGAGCCGGGATGGAAGTCGGTGAGGCCCCGATCGAGTTCGTCGGAGGGAGGCGGGGGGCATTCCGGTGCGGTCGAGTCCATCGGATGGGTTTGGGAGAAAGAGAGAGTCAAAGCTGAGAGAGTGGAAGGGGGGCGGGGTTCACTACTTGGTTTTTTTTTTTTCTTCTTTGCTGTTTAGAACAGAGGGAAGAGGAGGGAAGGGTAAAAGGGTCATTTCGGAGTCTGTTTGCTGTGTTTTGGAAGGTTGTGTGTTGTCAGAGAGAGAGACGTGAGTTGACTTGCTGCACTGGATCTGAATCCGGGTGACTCCTTTTTGACGTTTTTCAGGTGGTTAATCACCATATTACACTCTCTCGTTTATGTTTAAAACAACGTCGTTACGTGTCATAAATCTATTCGGATTACGGTTGTTATCATGTCCTCGATTCATTTCTGATATACTTCGCTTTCATATCGTGTTTGTGTCTAAAATTTGCGTAATTTCACAGTTATATGAAACGAAGATTGTATCGAATTAGAATAAATGAGAGGTGGCTAAATTTGACCACGAATCTCAAACTAGATTGTTTGACACTTCAGCCATCCATGATCGGAAAACATTTACTCAAGCTTGCATTATTTTGAGAAATGATTACTTACATTATGTGGGCAAACATTTATTAATCAAGAGCAACAGGAAAGAAAAATGCACATAATGTTTTGAAAAATTAGATTTTTTAGGTGAGATTGCATAGAAGAGGATAGAGTGGGAGATGAAAATATATGTGACCAACCTAATTTATTGGGGATATAGGGACTAAGATAATGATTGATTTTCACATATACCTAGTCACCAAACTGTTGTGGAAAAAGGTAAAAGCAAAGATCCAAATAGGTAAAATGTAACCATCACTGAAAGGACTGATGGCTTCTGTTTCCAATTACTTGGGTTAACTATTTCAAGTGTCATCGAATTATTCCTACTAGACTACTAGTGACAAAGACTTCTTTTAACATGTAATACCGAAATTTTACGAACTTTGGCTCGTTGTCATGTTTCAAGTTCATTTTCCAATTCAAGATATTTTAGACACACAACCGTATACATTCGACGATAATAGGTTACAAAAAATTCGATTTTGGAGAGCGAGAGAGCCAAACTTCGAGCATAAGCTACCCTCTGCGTAATGGAGAGGTAAGCAAATCTTCATGCTAGATATTATTGGTTAAAACAAGCATGAGTTGATAACTCATTCATCTCTGTGTAGTGTGTACTGTGTAGGCAAAAGACTGACTTCATTGAATTGGTTTGGCAGAGTATAGTCTAATCTTAAAGGATTGATCCCAAATGCAGAAGCTGTCTCTGTTTTTCCAACCATTGGAGTAAATAGTAGTTGCGACAACAATAATGCAATTCATGCACCACCATGGTTTCCCTTTCCAAACAGTCTGCCTCCAATTTTAAGCCGTTCAGAACATAGTAATAGAATCTTTTCAAAAAAAAAAGAAAAAAGAACATACTAATAGAAGATGCCCACTCGAATCTATCACTGTATGAACAGGCAGCAGATGTAACCTAATGTGGTACAGATTAATCTGTCACTATACAAATGCACAGAACGTGCTCAAAAACATTGATGATGATGGTTAAGGGCAGTTACTTACATCTGATTGTCAAGAAGAAAAATAGTTGGATGCAAAATTTGAAGGATACATTGCCAGTAACAAATGAGAAACCCCTACACCTTATGACCACATCCTGACCCGAAGTAGAGCTTCCTTCAACCATAAGCTACATAACAACGAAGCGTCACCTCCAACCCTAGTCATCTACCTTGGATCTAGATCAAATGGTTGAGAATAAGCAATATAAAACTCTATCCAAAAAGATATTACCTTATTCTCAATCCAAATTTTGAGAGCAAAGGCTAGGACCTTGGTCACAAAAGGAACCGGAATTGTCCACACAAATGGACTTTAAAAGTAAGTCAATAGAGTGATGCCAGAGACAGATACTAGTGCATCAAAATTGATGCATGAAGAATGAGAAAAGAAACAGGTAGCCAAGAACAAAAATTGATGAAAGAAAGAATGCAGATTGAACCAGGTCCTGCATATAATGAAGGTTGCTGGAAGAAATCATAAATTTCTTCCTATTTCTTTTGTTAAAGAAACATAAACCACTTGTACCCATTTTCCATCCATTAGACGAATGACTCAACGATGAGTTGAGATGAAGACCCCCACCTCATAAGTTTTCTGCCTTATATGCCACTACTAGGCTACAAGGCCATTGTCAAAGAAACCATGACATCAACATGGCAAAGATACAGATAAGAAAAGAGGAAAAAGGAAACAACATCAAGCTTCTATTATGTTCTGCATAGCAATGCAAGAAAATCCATTCAGAGATGATGTTAGAGAAAGACATAATTTACCAGGCAACCAAATTTTTCCTGTAGCTCTTATATTAGGAACTAAAGACAGCCCCTTTTCTAAGGCATAGATGCAATTTAGGCTTTCAATGAGAAGCATGTACTATTGAATAAGATCACAAACATGTCTGCTATAAAAGAAATCAAGATCAGGTGGAAAATAGCCCTCCCCAGTAAAGAGAGCAAAATGAAAAACAAAAATTATGCACTACCATAAATGCAATAAACAATTTTTTTCCAAAGAAAAAAGATAAAAAAGTCTCGTTTACCAATTCTGCAATACTAGTATACTACTTGAAATCATATTCCAGGAACACATAGCATTTTCCTTTGGAGTTTGGTCAAAGGCAGAACTTCTGTTTGCCGTGTCTACTGGCAACACAGGGAGGACACACTACAAATAGGTAAAGCATGAGCCCTTCTATGAATATAGCTATAAGAGAAAGCAGATGGAACAAAAGATCACAAGAGTAAACTCTGTCTACTGAAGTTAGAGCTCGGGAACAATGATATTAAAAGAAGTTATACTACTTTCCTGCTGAGTACTTCTAAATGCCTGAAAAGATCCGGGCAGGCAAAAATATCGTCAAGTAATTAGACATGTGAAACCAACCATGCAATCACAGATCTTAATTACCCAGTCTAGTTGTTGTACTACAATCACGGTGGACAAAAAAGCAGATTTGCTTTTCTGGTAACCAGTTGCCATTGGAAAAAAAAAATGCAAAAGCCATAGTACCGTTTTAGGTATACTATGACAGAAACAAAGAGTAGCAAGTTACTACTGAGAATAGTAAGATGGATGGTATTGAGGGGGTACACCATATCTTAATTGATGCAATCACAGATCTTAATTACCCAGTCTAGTTGCTGTACTACAATCACGGTGGACAAAAAAGCAGATTTGCTTTTCTGTTAACCAGTTGCCATTGGAAAAAAAAAATGCAAAAGCCATAGTACCGTTTTAGGTATACTATGACAGAAACAAAGAGTAGCAAGTTACTACTGAGAATAGTAAGATGGATGGTATTGAGGGGGTACACCATATCCACCATAGGCAGTTAGCCTGTTGTAATAGCCCGAGGGCACATACTGTTCGGATGAGTATAAATGGGTACTAGAGGGGCCTGGGTTCCCAGGAAAACCCATCTGGCCTCCTGCAAAACCATACTGCCCAGTTGATGAACCCACATAAGGGGCAACTGGAGGAGCAGTGCCCGACACAACATAGGGTGCAGCTGCAGAGCTCACATATGGAGCAGGAGACTCTACCAACAAACCTGCTGCACCATTTGAGACTGCTGTGGAGCCAACAGGAGCAGTCATTCGAGGACGCTTGTTACCATACTGCTGCTGCAGTTGAAAAGGCTTCCCAGCAGGAGCTCCTGCTTGCCGTTTTCTGTTTGCCTTCTCCTTCTCCAACTGGTCAATTCGCTTTTCAAGAGAAGACGGTGGATATTCAGATTCGAGCTTCAGGTCCTCAATAATTTTAATTACTGATTTCAGAGCACCGGTTTCTTTGGCTATGGCCTCATTCTGCAGAGGAACTCAATCAATCTAAGGGAAGACAAGGTGTTAGATTTAAAAGACAAAGATGAGCTATAAGAGAATGTAAAATTACCGCCGCCTTCTTAGAGTTATTTCCTTCCTCACAAACTTTCTTGGCCAACCTTTTAGACTCCTTCACATACGCTTTTAAGATGGGAACAGGTGGAAACTTATCAGTCATATCAAATTCAGAAATGAACTTGATAGCCAAAAGATGTTTGCCATTGCTCATGAGTTTCTGAATCAGATCTGCAAACACCACACAACACTATACAGTTAAAATCAGCACCCATTCTGAGAAAACAATCAACAAGTGCACCAATTGTGAATTAAAAAAGGTCTCTTAGAAAGAAGATTCTGCTGTCTCTTCAGACTTCTTACACACCCTTGTTTCCAAACCTCAATAATAGATGGCTCAGTTCCCAAGTCCTCCATTTGTAAAAATTGGCTTCTGTAATCAGAGGCAAAATTCAAATTTATCTGCCACTCCTCCACCTCAAGTTTTTATCTCATATTCATGATTAACTGTCACCTCTAGAATATCATTCTTCCTATATATAATAACCTCAATAGTTTAACCGCAATTATATAACTTTTGTAACACTGGTACTTGTTATGAATACTCTGACTAAATCATCCAAGACCAATAGAACCTCAATTGACAATCTAACATATTTTAAATATCAGAACTAGAACCATTAACCATTTTAAGACAAAGGCTTCTAACCAAAAATGGAAATAGTAGTCAAATGTAGCCCATCAGCTACTGCTAAGCTTGATATACTAAATGTATGAACTAACATCTAAAGCAAATTAAACAGCAATCACAATGGCATTAAGATAGAATTCTACCTGCAAGCTTATCTCCCAAGCCAAGTCTGCGGCACAAATCAGTAGCTTGCCTATACCTTGCAACAACAACCAAATGATCCACAAGCTCATCCATGTTGAATTCAGACACCAGTCCATAAGCTGCCACCAAATGCAAGAATCCCAACGCCTCAAACTGGTTCTCTCCCTCCATACTAACCTTCCCTTTCCACTCCAATGCCAACTTCTTGGCTCTCTCCCTCACCTCCACTCCTACATTTGGCGAAACTCCACACAACACTTCCAACAACAGCACACCAGTTCTCCTCACACTACTCACTTCCAGGTCCTTATCACCCTTATTCTCCACGTAAAACCCCTCCATTGCATTGAGAACCATCAACGCCGGGTCCTGAGCGTGCCGTAAAGCCCCATGGAGCTCGGACCGGATCGTGTTCCGGTTATTTTTAGTGTCATTCATATACTTCCTCAGCCCAATTGCATCCATTTTCTCACAAAACGCCACCAACTCAGGCCGAGGAGGCACTGCATCTGCATCATGACCACTGTTGAGCTCAACACTGTTCCGGCTCGGTGGGTTCAATGAAGAAGAAGACTCTTTCGCTACCTGAGTCGACAAATTCGGGTCCTTTGCTCCCTGGGTCGACAAATTCGGATCCTTTGCTACCTGGGTTGGTGCTTTGGGCTCCAAAAATGAGTCCTTTGCCAGCTGGGTCGACAAATTCGGATCCTTCGCTATCTGGGTTGGTGCTTTGGGGTCCAAAGATGAGTCCTTTGGTATCTGGGTCTGTAAATTCGACGAAGACGGGTCTTGGGTTATCTGGGTTTGTGGGATTGGAGCAGAGGAAGAAGGGTTTGGGGATTGGGACTCTAGGGTTTGGAGGAGTTGGAGTTTTTGGGAAAGGGAGTTTTGGAGGGAGGTGAAATGGGAATCGAGGTCGGACCAGGTGAGAGAGAAGAGAGAGAGGACGTCGGAGTGGGATTGAAGGTCGTCGAAGGCCTTCTTTAGGTTCTCTTTCTTTGGGTCGATCAGTTGCATAGCCGCTGAGATTGTTTCCGCTGTCGTCGCCATTTTTGTTCGGAATGAAACCGAAGATAATCAAAAGTCTCACAACAAGTACAAAAGCCTCTACGGTCTCTACCCTCGATGAGTGTTCAATAGTCTTACAAACCCCTCCCCTCCCCTCCTAGAATTCCAATTTTACCATTACCAAAGCTGTACAGGAAGTCGTGACGCATTAGACCATCTCCAATGGAGAGGTCAAAAATTTTGAGGTAAATTTGAATTTGACAGCTGATTAGGAATGGTCAATTTTGACAATTTTACACTCCAATCCATTAGTTAAAATTAACAAATATTTTATTATTATTAAAATACTACTGCACTATTGCTTTCTCTCTCCCCTCTTTCTCCTCTGTTTCTCTTCGTCTGCTGCACTATTGCTTTTTTTCTCTCCATCTTCTTCTCCTGTTTCTCTTCGTCTTCTTCTGGCTTTTCTGGGCATATCCAAGCAACCATATCAAAAGATTTGAACAGATCCAAGCAACCACAAGTCTGAATGCAAATTTAACTCTTGGTTTGATATCAATGATTCGTCTTCTTCTAACTGTCTTCCTCTCTTTTTCCCCAAATCTGAATGAAAATTTAATTTTTGGTTTGATATCAATGATTCTTGAAGGTTTGGGTATGAAGATTTGGGTATTGTAGGAAGAAACAGAAAGACGAAGGATCATGAATGACTAATCTGGGTAGCACGAAGTGAGGAGAACCGATAGAGGAGAAGGGGAGAAACAATAAAAAATTAAAATGACAGATGACCTGAGGCTGTCAAATTTGACAGATGAAACCCGAAACTGTCATCCACGGTGGATTTGAAGGATGGGTTGAAGAGGATGGAATCTGTCTTCTGTATCCGTTGGAGCTCCACGGTGGATTTTGACACCACCGTTGGAGATGCTCTTAGCTCCTAGTTTTTCTTCTTTATATATTTTTTTTATAGACATTTAAGTTTTTTTTTTTTTTTTTTTACTTTTTACTTTTTAAAGGGATGGATTAGTAGTCTCGATTAGTAGCCCCAGGATAGAGAGGATGAACTGGTGGCCATGGCTGGAGAAGTGGCATCAGAAGAGAGGGGATGGACTTGTGGCACCAAAAGAGAGAGGATGTACTGGTGGCCATTGTTGATATTGAGACTTGAGACACCAGGAGATATGAGATGTACTGGTGGCACCGGAAAAGAGGAGATGTACTGGTGACCATTGTTGATGTTGATACACTCGGAGAGATGGGATGTATAGGTGGCACCAGAAGAGAGGCGATGTATTGGTGGTCATGGTTATTGTTGTGGCACCAGGAAAAAGGAGATTAACTAGTGACCCTTATGATTGTTGATTTGAGATATGTAAATTATGATATATGTATATTATGATGTGTGTTATGATATGTGTATGCATGATTGAGATCTGATGGGCTGTAACCCCTTTTATGATTAAGTTGGGGTGTGGTTGATATAGTGGGGAGCAGGTAGGCTCCGGAAGTTTTACCATTACCAAAGCTGTACATGAACGCTCCTAATTTTTTCTTCTTTATATATATTTTTTTATAGACATAAGTTTTATTTTTTTTTACTTTTTACTTTTTAAAGGGATGGATTAGTAGTCTCGATTAGTAGCCCCAGGATAGAGAGGATGAACTGGTGGCCATGGCTGGAGAAGTGGCATCAGAAGAGAGGGGATAGACTAATGGCCGATATTGTAGTTGTGGCACCAATAGAGAAAGGATGGACTGGTAGCCGATATTGTTATTGTGGCACTAAAAGAGAGATGATATATTGGTGGCCATTGTTGATCTTGAGACACCAGGAGATATGAGATGTACTGGTGGCACCGGAAAAGAGGGGATGTATTGCTGACCATTGTTGATGTTGATACACCAGGAGAGATGGGATGTATAGGTGGCACCAGAAGAGAGGGGATGTATTGGTTGCCATTGTTAATGTTGAGACACCAGGAGAGAGAGGATGTAGTGGTGGCACCAGAAGAGAGGCGATGTATTGGTGGTCATGGTTATTGTTGTGGCACCAGGAAAGAGGAGATGAACTAGTGGTCGTTATGATTGTTGATTTGAGATATGTAAATTATGATGTATGTTATGATATATGTATATTATGATGTGTTATGATATGTGTATGCATGATTGAGATCTGATGGGCTGTAACCCCTTTTATGATTAAGTTGGGGTGTGGTTGATATAGTGGGGAGCAGGTAGGCTCCGGAAGTTTTGAGGTTGGACATGTACTATTAGAAGTGTATAGTTTGATTTGCATGTTTGGCTAATCCATTCTTAGGGATAATTTTGCTGAATTTTTTGTAGAATTTCTCCTAAAGTGGGCCCCACAGGGCATAGGCTTGTGAAAAGTGGGATTTGAATTCTTATTACTAATACCACTTCGGATTTCAGGGTGAAATCTAGGACAGGTCCTGTCATTATGTCAGTTTAAGCCTTGTTGGCCTACTCGAGACTATTTAGCCCTACCCTTCCTAGGGCTAAACAACAATTTTTGGTTTATACATGGTGGCTACATTGGCACTGGAAACAATACTCCTCTTTGGTAGTTATGATCCTATTGAGTGGCTGTTTTGAGATGACATTCTGCCCCAACATAAAATGGACTGCTTGAGTTAAGAGTTTATAGGAATTGGATTTGTCCCACAATTTATTTTTTTTGACAGGTGAAATGATAGAAGAAGCTCGAGAAGTGAGTTTATGGAATTGTCGATACTAGGGTTTGCTCTTTTTGTACTAGTTGCATTATAAAATAATTGAAGTTGAGCAAGTGATAACTTTAATTGTTGTGGCCTACAAAATGTGTGATATCATGTAAAATCTCTTATTGTAATATATTCCTGTCTTCCGAAAAGAAAAAAGAGAACTTTTGTTGTTAATTATAACTAAAATTTTGACAAAAGTAAGTTGAACTATTAAAATGTTATACTTTTTTTTTTTGGAGAAATATTAAAATGTTATACAAAGTGGCTAGGATATTATCTTTTTGCTCGAACTCAGATCAAGCTTAACCTTGTCAAAAGTCTCGAGCTTCTTGTGACATTTCATATGTATTGTTGTCTAGGCTAATGTGATTATTTTACATGGTAAGTATTTATTATTGATTGATCCATTAATATGAGAGCCGTTCATTAACTGTTGCTTTAATTTCCATACTTGCAACGAAACCCGTTCTAAAACCCAAAAAAAAAAGTCTAACAAGAAAAACTTTTGACGCCCAGTACTATTTGGTCTAGTGGTATAAGTCTCCCTTTTGTAAGAGGGAGGTCGTGAGTTCGACTCACAATAGGCTAGTTGCTGTATATAAGTTGTCATTCTCTAACCAAATTTAGGTGGAACTTTATTTTTTTTTTGTAGAGCATGGGAGATTCGTTGAGTACAACTATATTGTTGGTATGGAGCCAAACAATATTCATAACGGGTTTCTTTGCAAGTATGAAAAACAAAAGTTCTAGATCATATTTTGCAAAATCGAAAGTTTACGCCGACCACAATATTTTCTTTTCAGATCAATGATGAGAATGCCAATTTTTGGCATAACACTTGTCTTCGAACTGTTTGTAAGAACGTATTTTCCATCATTGGAGCTTCGAAAAGAAAAAGCGTTGGTGCCTTTAAAATTTTCACTAAAAATTAACAAAATCAATGAGGCAATGGTGTTCAGAGAAAGCACTAGTTAGAAGAGTGAGACAAGATGTTGTTCTCCCCTCTGATGCTTTTGGAGCATCCATGAGGTAACTACATTTTAAAGTTTTCTTTCTAGGCTTAAATTTTAAGATTTTAAATATCTATCTCTAATTACTATAATATATATATATATCTGTCTCTAATTCGTCGCTGGGCTAGGTCGTGGCGCTACTGCTCATGTCGTCTAGAACGAAAAGAAGGCAAATGCATTATATACCCACAAAAATTGGAAAGTTGTACACCTTGCCTAACCAGCAATGGGAATATTTTTTACCAGAATTATAAGGTATTGCTCATGGAACAACATCCCAACCTTTACCCCTTTTTTTTTAATTGGGAGATGTGCATAAAATTTACCTATTTCTTTGTTTAAGAAAAGAACTAACTTAGGTTTTTTATTTATATATTTTTTTTTTTAAATTTAAACTATACTAAAACGCAAACCAGATATGGACAAACGAAATGATGAGTGTTTGATCTTGATGAAACAAAGGTATTTCCCGAGAGTTTAGTAGGCAACAAGACGGTTTATTTTTACTCTTAGAGATGGATTGGTACTCTTTTGCTATTGAGTTGTTGTCCTAGAACTCATGCTTTTTAAATAATTGTGTGCAGATTTTTGGTATGGCAGAGAAGGAGATGGAATACAAGGTTGAGTTGTTCAACAAGTAAGTTGACATCACAAACGAGTAATGGGGTTTTTGCAAGATAGTATTTGAATCCAATTTCTTTTCTATCTCAGCTCCAATAGTTTGAGAAATTAGTTCAGGTGCTTCTTTGCCATGCACATTGTCTTCCATTCATTCATTTATTTTGGCTTTTCACACCTGCTTCCTTCTATTTCCATTAGCTCTCATATTGATCAGCATATCTGATCATTGTACAAGACAATGTGGTTCAATAATACTTTCTGCACCTACACATGCATTCGTTGTATTGATCTTTTTCTTATGCATGTTTCATGCATTAGACTATTCATTTGGTTTGTGATGAAATTGGGAATTGTCTAGATATTGAATATGTTGGTTTGATTAATTATGCAGGTGTAGTTCTTATAATTTTCTTATCTCTGATCACATTGAGAATTTTTGGGTCATTGGTTAGGCATTGTTTGAATATCTAGCCAATCTTTTTCTCAAGCGAGACTGCAGTTCGTTCTTGGCTAAAGAGGACTATGAAGGTTCCGACGACTTGACAAGGAGTGCAAAATCGAAGAGAGAAGGTGTGGGAAGGGGCGGATGGATTTTGGAGGGTGAATGTGTTCGTCAAAACCATCTGTTTATTTTTGGGTTTATCATTTTTTATCTTCAATTTAATGAAGGCACCTGCTGCAATATGTTGCTGCAGAGCAACCCCATTAGTGGAAGCTAGCTGCTTGACTTTGGTTTTCATCACAAACAAAAACTCATCCATCCATCCATCAAAACTCTTTTTAAGTTTTGATATTATCCACAGACACATCGCAGAAAAGAAAAAGAAATGCCAGTTTTTTTTTATAAAAAAAATCTCTCTCTCACTCTCTCTCTCATACGCTCTCTTATTATTGCAATTTGCTTATTATTTTATTCAAAATGGTTATTCCATTTGCATTGTCCATTGTAAAGATTGAAACTTTGCCTCAAGTCTCTGCTTGGTTTGCATTGTTTGATTTATTAGGCGTGTTTGATCCTTCCTATTTTATTGGAATAAGAAATGGCATAAATTAACACCAACCCTTTCTGGTGTTGTTATTATCAAACACAAGAGAATTTGCTTGACTTGGGGATGTTTTTCAGTCATGCTATAGAAAACATCAATGTTGAACAGACTTGAACTTTGGTAGTTAAGTTAGTTTGTATGAGTAGCTAGCTTTTGTTGCGTTTTTAGGAGAGAATGACATAGAGGACGAAGAGGATCAAGAAGAAACCGATGAAGATGAGGAGCAAGAGGATGATGCCCAAGATTAGTATAGTACATACTGAACATCCTTTGATATTGTTATCTCATCTAATAACTCTACTTTCAACAATCTCATCTGTTATGAGTGTTATCAATAGTTCCCTACGTACACATTCAAACAATTCCAATTAACCAGAAGGAATGAGAAGATCGAGGGATCCAAGGATAGGAGTTGGGCCAAACTCCAGGCAGGGGAGATAGCTGCATGCCAAAATTTGGTACATCCTAGCTTTTGCATGGTATAAAGTTGGAAAAAAAAATTCAATTGAATATAAAAATTAGAGAACAAAAGAGCAATAAAAGACCATACAAAATTTAGCGAGCATAAAGTAGAAATTCTACCCCGCTGCATCGCTCGGGCTCTCATGCCTAGTAAGAAACTAAATATTGTAATTAATTCTATCTGAAATTACAGGACTGAGCTAGCACATCTGTTCTACCACCCAATACTCCTGTCACGAGTGGAAATGATACTTTTTGTGCATCATGCCTATGTCATGATTGGACAAAAATGTATGGCAGGGGACTACACAATTTGGAAGAGACTACAAGAAAAGCAAAAGTACATGACTATAGAGAGCATGATCAGTGGACAACCAATACTAGAGGCAGTATACCACGACTTTGAGAGGGAGTACAAAACAAGCGCAAGGGCAGCTTTTAAGTTCTACCGACACTGCATCTTACACTACAATGATTATTAGGTTTATGCTGTTTGTAAATGAATACTTGCAGGTGTAGTTCAGGTTGAGGATTTAGGAAAGAGCGTCAAAATCACTGAGAATGACACTTTTTAGTGGAAGGGGTAGCAAAAATCTCCATCATCGCACAAAATTGTAATAAAACTCCCATGGTTCAATTATGGATATGATAAGAAGCTTCTGGAAAATTAGAATAATATACTTAAGAAACCCTTCTGATTCTTTTAGCTGTTAGGACAGATCCTTTTTACTGGAGACAAGTCTTTACCGTTAAGTCGCTAAGCACTCATCCCTCTACAAGCTAAACATCCGTTTAGAGTTTTAAAAGTGTGGCCACCAAAAGGGTGAAATTTTTTCCCGCACAGATCGGAATGCTCTTGAAAATATCTTCCATTTAATTCAAACAAATATTCTGCAATTCAAGGTAAACATAGGCTAGCAACCAGTTATCAAGACTTAGAGACTAGGTAAAAGCATAACATTGAAACAAGATACCACAAACTTCTCCATTTCAGTTAGCAATAGTTCCACATGCTACTGTACAAATCGCTCCTTATAAGCATAATACACTCTCTTTTCTTTGATACGGTCGTAATCTTCGTCAACACCCTCGTTTATATATA
The DNA here is from genome assembly GCF_958449725.1 of Rosa rugosa. NCBI lineage: Eukaryota > Viridiplantae > Streptophyta > Magnoliopsida > Rosales > Rosaceae > Rosa > Rosa rugosa. The sequence goes on from NC_084821.1 coordinate 41,083,125, forward strand.
TATATTTTTTGATATGGTAAAAGTGTACTTCGTCTAAACGTTAGTTTTTTTTTCTTTTAGCCTAACAACCTAGTATTCGTACAAATCGAAGTGAAATTGACCAAGATGTGGGCAGATTTGATTTCAAGATGAGACTTTGTGGAGATTTAATATTCTAGTTGGAGTTAATGATGAAATGGATAATGTAATTAGCGCAATTTTCTTATCATCTCAACTAGAGGTGGCAAACGGGCCACTAGGCTCGAGCACGACACATTTAATAATATTGGCCCATAGGCCAATCTAAGAACGACATGTTCGGGGTGACCCGTTACAAACATAAATAGAAATATAAAAATTTACAATGATGAGATTCGAACATTAAACATCTTTATCGAAAATATCTGGACAACATGCACCACAATGATATTCCATCAATGTTGATAAAGTAGTTAAATAAAACATTATATCCTTACTTTGACATAAGTATTAGGGAAAAAATATTAAATAGATGTTTATTAAAAAAGATTAGTCTCACAATAGTACAACTATAAAATTGTGAAAGAAATATGATGCTATATATTCATTTTACAAAAATAAAAACAATACATTTTTGAGTTTTTCTTTCTTTCTTTCTTTCTTTCTTATAGTGGAATATTAAAAAACATTAGGAAACTAATTTTTTTTTTTTTTTTTTAAAATAACATCCGAAATTTTATTGATCAGCTACAATGATTACAATCATACATGATGGCATCCAAGATTAAAGCTGGAGCTTGAGCAAACCACTCAAAATAACCCTCATTCCCAAAAGCATGGCTAGCTTGTGAGCCCCCGAAAATTTTGTTTAATTTTTAGAATGTAATTTTTTCGCCAATAAGATTTTCGCAAGGTGATTTAAGTGAAGAAATCGATTTTGGAAATTGTTTTGGTGTCGAGACCACCTACTGGGCCGACAATTTAAGTTTGGGCCAGCATCCTTCGTTTTGGGCCTAGAAAGTTACTAAAGTTCATTGAAGCAAAAGATCGTCTAAGCAAATTTGAAAGGAAGGCGAATTGAGTTGTAGTGAAGATTTGAATTTTTAGTTTTAACGAAGTTGAGTTTTGGGCTTAGGACGAAGTCAAGAATTAATTTAGGAAGTTTCAGACGAAAAGCGAATGAAAGAAAAGTCCCGAGCCCAAAACCCGAAAGAAATTAGCTAGAGGAGTTTTGTAACTCGTCGAAAGGGCAAAACTGACATTTCTTACGCACTAGTATAAATAGGATAGAAACCCTAAAACCTCAAAACTCTCCTCTCTCCCTCTCGGCCGCATCTCTCTCTCCCCCGAGCTCTTGCACTCTCTCTCTCTTCTTCCCTCTGCAGACGCCGGAAAACCCTATCTCTGACCACCACCTTGCAAAACTACCACCGCCCATCAATGCAGCACCAAGATACGACCCAAACCCAAGAGAAATCGAAGCCATGCATCGACCCCAACCTCTCTCTTCCGTTCTCCTTCTCTCTGACACCACCGGAGACTCCAGCTCCGGCCACCATCTCATCACACTGCCTCCACCGGTCGACGCAACACCCAAACCCGACCATAACCCGAGCCTTACCGCACACATGCATCGCCTCCAGCCTCCGCACATGTTCCTCAAAGCAGCGACGCCACTGCTCGTTGGCTTTCCTTGATTTCCGGCCATCAGCTCACCACACCGCCATCACTTCTCGACTCAGAACTCGCCGGACGTCTAAACCTTGAATCCCTATTGACTGCCGATGCCGGAAAGCACCGTACACGTCTTATGCCGGAGTCCTAGCTTCTGCTAAGATCGATTTGTCTCCTCCGATCGAAATTGAGCTGTGCCTCCACCAACGAGCTCGGGGCAAGCCGATTGTCAAAGCCCAGAAGCCTCTCCACTAACCCGACGTCAGAGGAACCCGTAAGTGCCATCACCGGAGCTCAAAGCTCTGGGTTTCAACGTTCTCCAATATCCAGCTCAAAGCAAGCTAAACCACCTTCAGAAATAGAATCAGTACCTCAAAAACCTCCAACCCTCAAAACCCCAAAATCCGGGGCTGCTCCGAAACGTCACACGCGCCGCACGCGCCGCCGTTTGCGCGTGAAAGTTTGTAACTCCGCTGCCCACGACCGCCGGACTCTCAGATTGACTTAACTAGGTAATTTTCGACACCTCTCTTTGGTTGAGGCCTTTATTCTATTATGAACTGGAAGCCCTAATCGTGTGTTATTCGATTTGGAGGAATTTGGAGGAATTGAGGTTTGTGGAATCTGCGTTTTTGGAGTTTTGGAGAAAGGAGAGAAACTGTTGGGTCAATTCGATTGATATCGTGAAAAGGGTAAGGACCTCGAACTCAGTTTTGGTTGTAAAGTTGGTTAGGTGTTGAATACTGAATGTATTGTTTTTCTGCTAGAGGTTCGAATGGTTGATGGTGGTGAAGCACAGCCATGTTAAGTTGACTGCAAGTTTGGAGAAGAAAAATGGTAAGGGTTGGGTATTTGGATCTATTTTGCCGTGTATTGTTCATACTTAGCGGAATGGTGGTGTTTTGGGTTATTTGAAAAGATATTGATATGTGTTTGGGAACTTGCCATGTTAGTGAACAAAGATGAGAGTGGTTGAATGCTTGAATGTATGGAGAGATTTGGGTTGTCAATTAAATTGGTTTGGCTGTTATTAATTTTGGAAAAATGTTGTTTCACAAGAATGAACAAAGAGAGACCGATTTTGTGGGTTTTGACAAGTAAATTAGTGTGGTGAATGATATTATTGAGAATGGGTTAAAAGTTGAATTAAGTATTCTATAGCTATCATATCCCGAAATGAATTTGAGAAACAAATTGTTCGGGAATGCAATTATTTATTTAAGGTTAACGAGTAAGTAAAAAGGGTGAAACCGGTTTACCCAAATTACATAAAGACACGAAGTATGATCTCCATATCCCGGATAAGCTTACGACGTTAAGTGGATTGTTCGGGAATGGAAATGGCCATTTGTTTTCTTAAAGTAAAAAGGGTAAAGAAATGAAGGTGAAAGTGCTAAGTATAATCACCATATCCTAGATGATTCAAATGCTATATCATTTGGATTTGGATTGTTTGGGAATGGATAATAGAATTTATCAACTAAAGGAAAATTCTACAAACACAAGTTCTAGATCATTGTTCGATTAAAGGATAATTCGATGGACTATAAGGAAACTAAGTAAATGCTTTGGTTGCTCGGTTAGTTGAGTTATAATGAAGTCAAGTTACTTATTGGTTTAATTTTATTATAAAGGACTTGTGCGTGTGCCTTTGGAACCGGATGAAGTATCGAAAGTCGAAAAGGAAGCTAATTGTGGACGAGCACTCCATATCCAGGTAGGGTGAGCTGTCCCTTCCTTGTTAGAGGCTTTTCAGTATATGTGGAATTCTATACTATGATAGTATGTTGCCTGCAAGAACGTTTTTGGTTGTTCATTAGTCGATGCCTCGTGATACATGTGTTTTCAGAACTGATAATTGCTAATTGTGAAAACCGAGGCTAGACTTGCATGTTGAGATACTGTACCCTTGTATGTGTGTACTTGTGACCTGAAAGTGAATGGGACCTAGATGCGTTGATTCCTAGGGATCCCACGGTGTCGATAACCGTGAACCTCCGGAGGGGGCTGTGCTCCTATGTTTGTCGGGGAAAGGTAAGTACAGACAGTGAACCAGTCATAGGAGACTCAGAGCCAGGAAATGGACACTTTCGCTACTTGTAGTCACAAGGACTACAGAGTAGTTGGCTGGTTCTCTTACTCAGGACGAACCAGATCGGTCACTGATTTATTTTACTTTAGCCGGCAGGTAAGTATATCGGAGCTCCAAATTGTGTGAAGCATACTGCATATGCTTTATAAAAGAAACAAATGTTTGTGGTTGCCACTTTTCTTAAAGCATTTTTCGATAAACGTGCACAATATTATGTAGTAATATTTTCAAGTATATTATTTTTTCAAACCTAGCATGGTTGGGTCGGCCCCTACTGGGCATGCGAGGACGAAAGCTCACCCCTACTATAGTGTGCAGGTTTCGAGCATGTGGTCGGGAAGCGTACAGGGGAGGCACATGGCACGGCTTGGCGCATTTCTCTTTAGTTTCATCAAAAGAAGGTTTTGGTCCTTAATCGGATTTTGTAGTAACTTACCTATTTACTTCTTATTTATTTGTTTGTTTTCTACTCACTTATTTACAAAATTCCGGGAGACCCGTAACCCTGGGGCGCGTCTCCCATACTTGTAGTTACTTAGTGATCCGTTTTATTTTCCAAATTGGGCTCCGATCGCAAGCCCAAAACTCTTAGCCCATTTCGAATTCCGCTTTTGAAAATGTGTTGTTTGGTTGCTAGAATGATTTGTCCAAGAAAGTGTTTTGTAAACCAACAACCTAAACTCAAAAGGCCTTGCGGTTTCGGGTTGATGAGCTATCGAGATGCCATTCGTGACATGTCGATTCCTCATTGGCTCGGAGTCGCGGCGCTGTGGGACCCCCTTTCGGGTCACTACATAGCTAACCTATAAACCACACAGTTTGTAGAATGAGGAACACGTACTCAAAAATTTATGTTTTCGATTTCCCCACATGCAATGGACAGGACCCGCCCCAGATTTCACCCTGAAATTCGATGTGGCCCTGTGGAGCGCACCTTAGGAATAACTCTACCCAAAATTCGGCAGAATCACCCCTAAAGATGGACTAATTAAAACTTGTAGAAAACACAATATACACTTCTAAACTAAAACCACCCTTAATCTTCTGGAGCCACTATGCTCCCCAAATCACATCAACTCCACAACCAAGTGAAAATAAGTTCAGCACTTCCACAATAGTCAACTGAATACTCGAAATTTAAATGTGTCTCCAAATACACAAATACAAATCTCAACTTAAAAACATTAATCTCACAGGTTATCAGAGATATCTAAGGGAGGACAAAGAAATTGAGGTACAAATAGGTTAAATAAGTAACCTACAATATAAAATACAACAGCAACTAATGCTATGCCTCAATTCCTACTACGTCGAACCAGCTAATCTGCAGACTGGGAATTTGAAACCGAATGGCTCAAAGGAAAGCATTGAAAAACATATTAGCGTGAGTGGACAAAAATAGATAATCGCAAATAAAACGAAATTGAGAACTTAATACTTTCCCACTTTATTAATTTAAAAATATGATGCATGGAACATTTAAAACAAAATTTTCTTAAAAACGAACCAGCCCTGCTGGAGCCACATTCTTGCTAAAAACCACACTACTTTTTTTTTGTAAATTTATTAGTTGTCCAGAAGCTCTCTCATACACATTAAGCCGGGTTCTATACTTTCTACATTCATCATCCACAGCTAACCTAAAAAGAAAACTATCATCTGTAAAAACTAAATGATGAAGAACAGGAGCACCTAGACACATGCGCAATCCCTGCAAACTACCCTCAATCTTCAATTCCTACGTTGTACTTTAATGTGAAAATTAATTTAATCCTTACATTTTTTTATTTCATCAGAAAAGTGGTGATGTGCTTCAACATGAGATTTTTTTAATTTTTTTTATACGACAATGACATATAAATGCCCCTGAACTGGACCACATACTATTCTCTGAACTCGAGTTAGTGTTGGACGCAAATTTGTATTTAGTGACTTTCTATTGACCATTGTTTCGAAAGAGACTTTTTTTTTCCCTGTTTTAATGTAAAATGTGGGCTAGGGACTTAAGTTTTGAATTTTAGGAGGAGCCAACGTCAAATCACAAAATCTAGAATGAACAATCGATAATTTCATTTGAACTACAAATAGTAACTTTAGATTTGATTTTCTTTATCAATCGATACATATTATTATTATTAAGTTTTTATTTAATGGGTGGATTTGAAAAGATTAAAATTTAAAAAATTGGGTTCAATTGTCAACTCAATCAACTTATTTTTAATAGAAGTTAATATTATTTCACAAATCATTTGCCAAATACAGGGCGGGCTGTATTAGCCCGAACTTTATAGGCTCATGGGCAGGCTTGGGCTTCACATATTTGTGAAAGAACAGGTCATTCCTTGCCTATTTTACACTTAGGGCTACAAATCCCCAGAGTCGGACAATATTTGGGCCATTATATCTTAGAGCAGACATGGCCCAGCCCTACCCATTTATAGGCCTAGTTAAACACACATTTCAAAACCCAGCCTAAATAAAATCCTTCTCTCTCTCTCTATGGGGTACTTGTCATGTGGGATTTTGAACTCCCAATATTATGTCATCTTCTGCTCCAATATCCCTTGACACTTCAAGCTAATTATGGATTGGGTGGTGTTATTCACACATCCCCTCTATTTTCCTATTACTTTAATTAAATTTGTTTCTACAAATTACCCTAACTATCCTCCCTTGTAATTATGTTTCTTTTTCTTTTTTCATTTTTCTATTTGGCAAGTCAATCATCACTACTAGAATAAGTTAATCAGACCACACTTATCACACGACACATGAGTTTTTTAAACTGGTCGTGTATGCTCTACTCAGCCAACACATAGTCATTTGGTAAATTGAGAGATTTCAGACAACAATAACAAGGACATCTGTTGTCTGAAAAACCAAAAAAATAAACAAAAAATTAATTTATGTTTTAGGAAAACCGAAATTGGGAGATAATTGAGTTGTACTTTCATTGATAATAGAGGTCTCCTTATATAGAGAATTACAAGAAAAGAATATCAGTCTTATAAAGAAACTGAATCGTACAATGATTGAAATATATTCATAGATATCGGTAAGACTAACCCTATTACAACTCAGACAAGTAATTAGAGTTTGGGCCAGACACACAAACTAGGTGTTCTTAAACACTCCCTGTTATGTTGCCAAACGTGGTGCTCCTCTCGTTGCCTCGTCAAAAACATTACCGAGTAACAAAAACTCAGTGAGACAAAAATAACCTTGGTCGAAGGAGAAAAAGAGTACAACATACCCTTCATGTTTCGAGACCATACATGTGGACATCTACCCCTGATGTCTGCATCTCCCCGTGATGACTATGGTCATGGGAGTTTGGATAACTTCCGCAAACGATGCTACCAACATGTTTCTCGAAAGGTGGATTTAGACAATGACTTAGTAAACAAGTCTGCCATATTGTCCTCAGATCGAACCTTGTTCACTTTGATCTTGAGAAGAGTCTGTTGCTGCTAATGATGCTTGATGCTGTCGCCTTTGATGTAGCCTTGCTTTATTTGTTCAAAGCAAGCATCATTATCCTCATAAATGCTCGTAGGCTCATATGTGGTAGACTTCAAACCACAATTGCTTTGAACATGCGTAATTATGGATTTAATCCATATACATACACAAACTACTTCGTGAAGAGCAATAATCTCCGCATGGTTCAAAGATATAGCGACTAGGGTTTGTTATGTAGACCTCTAAGATATCGCGATCTTATCCATGGTGAACACATGACCAGTTTGGGAATGACCCATTGTGTGGGTCAGAGAGGTACCCAGCAACAGCAAAACCTTCCAAAACACTAACGTCGTTTTGGGATGAGGATAGAGGATGCATGCCAGTGTTGGCGGCGTTCCTGGTGTGTGATGGGTCCGAATCCATCGTCTCTCTGTAGGGATAGAACAAGCCCATATCAATCGTACATCTCAAGTATCAAAAGATATCTTTTACACCAATTCAATGGCGTCTTGTTGGCACAGAGCTATGTCTAGCTAACAAGTTCACTGCAAATGAGATGTCTGGTCTTATGCTTTGAGCTAAGTACAATAATGCGCCTATTTTAGTCAAAGTAGGACACCTTTGCCTCTCACAGATCTTTGTCATCATCCTTTAGATGAAGAGGATCATTTTTAGGATCAAGACTACGGACGATCATGAGCGTGCTTGAAGGCTTGACATTGTCAAAACGCCTAAGCATCCATCAACACGGTGCTCAAGTTCCAAACCGAGACAAAATTGTGTTCTCCCAAGATCCTTCATCTCAAACTCGGATTTCAAGTGTTCAGCAGTTTCCCTTAACTCTTTAAGGGCTTCCAAAGAAGATCATGTCACCAACATCAATCGCGATAGAATCCAGAACTTGTCATGAAAACGCGCGAACATATCTTTCCCCAATCAAGTAGTCACTTTAGTGAGCGTTTCAACCTCTTTGCAAATGCGCTCCGTGGTCTAGAGCCACTTGACTTGGGTGAATGAAGTCCACCAGGAACCTTCATGTATATTCCGTATCTAGATCCCCATAAAGATACGTAGTGACCATATTCATAAGCTGCATGTTCAGTTATTCAAAAACTACCAAATTGACAGGGTAGTGGAGTGCAATGACATTCATTACGGGAGAATAAGTCTCCTCGTACTCGATTCTAGGCCGTTTTGTGAGAAGCCTTGCACCGTAAGGCAAGATTACTATCTCTTTTTCTCATCACGCTTTCTAACGAAGGCCCATTAGACAACAGGTTTTATGTTAGAAGGTGTCGGCATCACTAGCTCGAAAAACCTTCCTCTTCGTTAGAGAATCCAACTTAACCTGGATCACATCTTTCCATTTAGGCCAAATTTCTCTATGTTAGTATTCATTCATCAACGGAGCATGATTTGATATCATCGGACTCAACAAACTCATGCGCTATGAAATTCATCATCAGTACACTAGTGTAATTTTCAAAGAGCTCTATATTCTCTGAAACAGGTTCTGACGTTGAGGCGTTCCCCAATAATAACCTTAATCCGGAACATTCTTATGAGACGGATTTTGAGTGTCTATGACCAAAGGATCAGGATGTGCCAAAGTATCATTCGAACCCACCGGCTTCCCACGCATCCTAGCTGGGGCCATGGCCTATAACGCCAGAGTGCCACTCTCTATGGCGTTGGTGTCATGCCTACCTCCGTGTAGGGTGGCGTTACGTCCTCTCGTAAGAACGTCCATCCTTGCAGGCATATTTGTAGTAGATATGTGTGATCTCGTCACTTTAGCGGGGATCGAGATGAGACATAGTAAGGACAGACCACGACAATTCCTGTCTTTCTTGTTGAACATTCGTGTTCTTATCTCCCCCTAACGACGGGAAGACTGTCTCATCAAAGTGACAATCCGCAAATCTAGCGATAAAGAGCAGACGATTGTTAGAGTCTCATATCCAACTTATAGGCCTATTCATCTGTGAGGACCCATCTTAGTGCACTGTGGCGGCGCAATAGGTAAATAAATGATGCACTCAAAGATGCGTAAGTACGAGATACTTGTACCCAGTCACTAGCTGTAACGTAGAGATAGATTGAGTGGCGGTAGGTCGTAGACGAATTAACATAGTTGCATGCTATATTGCATCACCCCAAGCAGATATAGGGAGATTGGTGCGGATTACCAATGTCCAAGGGTATTATGTGGCTGACGATTGTTGGAGTCTCATATCCAATGTATAGGCCTATTTGTCTGTGAGGACACATCTTAGTGCGTTGTGGCGGCGCAATAGGCACATAAATGATGCACTCAAAGATGCGTAAGTACGAGATACTTGTACCCAGTCACTAGCTGTAACATAGAGATAGATTGAGTAGCGGCGAGTCGTAGACGAATTAGCATAGCTGCATGCGATATTACATCACCCCGAGCGGATATAGGGAGATTGGTGCGCATTACCAATGGTCGTTTCCGCGAGACCATTTAGGTTGTACATGAGAATATGATGTCCAACATCAGTCCCAGTGCAATAATCATCGAAAGTCTTCGATGTAATCTCTCTAGCATTGTCAAGTCCAATTGACTGAATGAGATGATCCGGGAAGTGAGCCCGTTGTCATATGATATGTGCTAGGAGTGTAGTATAAGTAGCATGACAAGTTGACAATTGCACAACACGTAACCAGCATGTTTGTGTGTCAACCAACATCATGCGATATTTAAACGTCCTCAAGTTGGTTGAATCAGTCCACAAAATCCCCTCGGATTCTATGTAAGAACAGAATGTGTATTTTCGTATCCTTTACATAGGACATTCTCGGTCCTAATTTCCATAAGGAACAAGCTTTATAGAATGAGCGAAGGGCCTTAGAAGCAACCAATAAGGATTTTGGTTGGACCTGAGCGTCTGAAACGCTATTAGAAGCAGAATTGGTGATTACATCATCGTCTATGGCGTCATGGCCATGGGAAACATCATCCATGGGGTCATGACCATGGGAGACGCCTACCATGGCGTCATTAGAGTGGACATGGGTGGCTCTAAACCGGTGGTGGACGGCGGCGGTGCTAAAGGCAATGGCGGCGGCGGTTACTCTTAGTCTAGGAATCAACCTTTGATTATTGCTTCGTTTCACTCAAAGGAATGGATGTCTGTGTGAAGTTTTTAGTAGACGGATCATCATATCATGACTAGGATGACCTATCCTGTCAAGGCAAAGCCAATGTGTGTCTAAATCTAAAAGATTTTCTCTCATAACTTTATTGGATTTAATAGCTCGGATAGTGGTGACATAAAAATTAGTAGAGAGACACATAAGTTTCTCTAAGGTGCGCCTTTATTCGCAATCATTAGAGGAAATGCGAATGAACTCTTTTCTGTTCTCTACATGCATTTTTGCATGGAATTCGTTGGCTCGAATAGCTCAATAGGGTTCGATTTTTTTGCCCTAGGAGCGTAGAGAGTTTCTGTGACAGTAACCAAGGTGCCATTTGGCAAGAGGAATTTAGGCCATTCCATGTCCTTGAACTAAACTTGATGGCCCAGCCATCGTAGTCACAAAGTAATATGCTCATAATTAAAATGGAGTTATAATGAAAAGAACTCAAAATTTTATTCATAAGCCAACGATGTACATCATTGTTTCTTAGCCATTAAGAAAATCTAATCCGAAACTAGCTAATGCAAAACAAAGGTAGTCGTTTGACTTCTTTTGGTGACTCTAAAATAAATATGACCAGGTGAGTAGGGAGATATCGGTGGAGCAAAGCTCTCTTAAGTACCACTTATCTCAAAACCTTCCTAGACATCATACTCACTTTGGATGAGCATACTTGAAGAGAAACTAAACCAATGACATTTAGTACAAAATATATGGCAATCGCCTATTACATCTCTTGAAAAATAAAGACTTTATTCAAAATCGTCAGTCTCTTGATCTTGGCCTGATTTGAAGTCTTCAACCCTTAGTTCGAGATCACCTTCTTAATCTTCTTGTTCCATGTAGTGAGCTTCTCTTGCTTTACAATACGCTTTGTAGGCAATGACAACACTCTCACGAGCTCTACAAACGTGTGCCCAGTGACCGGATGCTCCACATCGAGAACATACATCTCTGTGCTCAGACTCCCATGATTGAGGCGCTTTGAAAGCGTCATTATGATGGCTCTTAGTGTTGGTGGAGGTAGCTAGGGTTTGAAGGTTACAATTTTATGGTTTCAGGGTTAGGGTTTCATGCTGATAACGTGTTTTAGGAAAACCAAAATTGAGAGAGAGTTGTACTTTCATTGATAATAGGGGCCTCTTTATATAGAGGATTACAAGCAAGGAATATCAGTCTTACAAAGAAAGTGAATCTTACAATGATTGAAATATCTCCGTAGATATCGGTAAGACTAACTCTATTACAACTCAGATGAGTAATCACAGTTTGGGCCGGACACCAAGTTTGTGTGTTGTAACTGTCGTTAAACAATTTACATTTTTTTTTTCATTCAAAACAGTCAAAACCTAAGCCTATCTGAGAAGGGAAAAAAATACAAACAGTACCCAACCTATGGCCCACTAGTAACTTCAGTACCCAAGTTTTCAAAACTATCACTTTGGTGTCCAGGTTATCTAGCCCGACCCAACTTTAGTACCTGGAGCCGTTAACTCAGTAACGACGTCTGACAAGTGGCATATATTGAAGGGTAATTTTGTCTTTTCATATTTAATTCATTATTTATATATATTATTTTTTTTTTACCTCTTCTTCGCTCTCTCTCTAACCATTATCAACGACCAAGACCCGCGCCTCCTCCTCTCCAGCTGGCCCCCCCCTCCCCCCCCCCCCCGCCACAACCCCTGCCGAGAAAATTCAAGAGCTCACCAAAACCCTGTCCCACCAGTTCTGGGGCGTCGCCTCGTTTCTCACCCCGCCGCCTAATGCGGCCGCTCCGAAACCCGCCGAGTAGGGAGAGCCGTCCGATCCGGAGCTCTCCGAGGAGGACGTGATCGCCGGAATCCGGAGAGATTTCGCGGAGATCGACTGAAAGTTCAAGAGCGGGATCTCGAAGCTTTCGAGCAATATGGCGGTTTCAGAGTTCACTAAGATCGCTTCGAATTTGCTTCAGTTTGGATCGGAGGAAGAGGCCGAGGCGGCTGGGCTGGCTCTCGGTGTGACGCCGGAGGTTCTTGCGTTCGTGAGAAATGTTTCTATGCATCCCGAGACTTGGCTCGATTTCCCTCTCTCTGATGATGATGAAGATTCAGATGGTATGCTTGACTTTCGATTGAACTTCAATTTGAGTAATTTGATTCAATGTGTGTTGAATTGTTGCTTAATTTGGTTGTGTTAGTGTAAATTAATGTTTATTTGTTCATCATTTTTATGAAGGATTTGATTTGAGATATTTGCTTTTCGCAAAGAGATTTCGTGTTTGTTGCGATTGCAGCTCTACATACTGAGAATTATGCAACTTAGAGGTTTTTCAGATAAGAATGAGGTGAATCTCAGCTAGGTTTTTCAGACCTGGAGGCGCTGCCGAGTGAAGCTCTCGACGGCTTTGTGGTTCTCTCGGCCAAGCTCCCGATGCCTCTCTCTCTCTGAGACTCACTCACACTATGAAGATGGGAAATGAAATTCCAAAGATTTGGATTGATGTTGTTTGATGTTTCCCAGGCTGTGAGGATCGGAGTTAGGGCCTTGATTGGTGGTGGGATTCGCTGTGACTTCTCTTTTTCTGGAAGATGCGACGGCTTCGGGGACGGTTTTGAACTGCAGACGGCGACCGGGTTTTGGTCACGAAGAGAGTGTGAGGAAGAAGAAGACGAACAGTGAAGGGACCATAATACCCTTCAAAGTTTGCCAGGTGGCTAACACCGTAACGGCAAACAGTGTTTTAGGTACTAAAGTTGGGTCGGGTTAGATAACCTGGGTACCAAAGTGATAGTTTTGAAAACTTGGGTACTGAAGTTACTAGTGGGCCATAAGTTGGGTACTGTTTGTATTTTTTTCCCATATGAGAATCTCGTGTTCCCTCCCTTAGCTAAAAAAATTAGGTCACTCTCCCTCCCAAACGACCCTCATCATCGCTCTCAGCCTCGCTCTCCCTCACCATCGCTCTCACCCTCATCGAGCCTCTCGCCTCCATCTCCCTCGTTTTCCCATCAATCTTGACCCTTCTTCTTCTTCCCAGCTGCGACAGCCGCGTCTTCAGCTTTGAGATGCACCACCGCTTCTCCGACCCCGTCAATCAGTGGTCGAAGGCCGCTGGAAAGCTCTCTCCGGCCACCGACACCCTCGCTTTCTCCGACGGCAACTCCACTTTTCAGATCACCTCTTTGGATAGTACGTTTTTCTTCTCTCAAAGTTTCCATTTTTAGTTTCATTTTCTCAAAGTTTCCATTTTTAAATTTTAGGATTCTTGGAAATTAGGGATTTGATTTGATGTTTTGTTTTAGGTAGTTTGCGTTATACGACGGTGCAATTGGGGACGCCGGGAATGAAGTTTTTGGTGGCGCTTGATACCAGGAGTGACCTGTTTTGGGTGCCTTGCGAAGGAACAGCTTATGCTTCTGTAAGTTTAAGTTGGGTTCTTTTTCTTTCTTCAATTCTGTTAATGTGAAGAAAACTTTTATCTATTGCTAATTGGATAGTGGAATTGTGGGGTTTGAAGTAGTGTTGATGAGAATGTCATTAGTATTTTGGGGGTCTTTTCGGTTTGATTATGCAGATTCTTGTTAAGGGTTAACAAGAAAATATGACCTTTATTTGAAACTGATCATGAACTTAGGAAGAAGAAGCTATGCATTTGTTTCTGTATCTTAAGGGTTGACACTCGGTATTTTGTTGTATTGTTAGATTTGAGGACAAGAATGGAGGCATTGGTGTTTTAATGCATTCATGCACTATTGTTTCTGGCTTTTGCCTGTGGTACTTGAGTAATTGGGTGCTATTTACTGTGGCAGAATTTCAAGGTCAGCAAATATGACCCCAAAGTCGACTAGCAAGAAAGTCCATTGCAACAACAGGTTGTGTATGCAGCGTAATATATGTCTAGAAGCATTCAACACCTGCCCTTATAGGGTCTCTTATGTCTTTAATCAAACTTCTACTTCTGGGATATTGGTAGAGGATGTTCTGCACTAAACAACTAAAGATAGTCATCACGAATATGTTGAGGCATACATTACCTTTGGGTGAGTTCTGTGGTATGATAAGCTTTTACAATCTTTTGTCCGTTTTGTATTAAAATATCATATATTCAGCTAAAAGGGCATTTTGAATTTTGAAGTTGTGGACAGGTGCAAAGTGGTTCATTCCTGGGTATTACTGCTCCTAATGGTTTGTTTGGTCTTGGTATGGAGAAGATATCTGTTCCTAGCATTTTATCCCGGGAAGGCTTTACTGCAGTGTGATGACCTCAATTTTTATTTAGGCTGCTTTATTGAATTATTTCTTTGATCCTTCTTGTTTTGTGTGTGTGTTGTGCTCTAAGTAAGATCGAGTCACATTGGGTACTAGTTATAGAAGTTGTTTGAATTGTGTATGTTTGTGTTGTTGTTTATTAATTATTTTTTATAAATATCTCATTTGGGCTTTAGAAGCATCTAGCCATCTGTCTAGATGAAAACATGTTGTTTACTCTCTTCCATCCATCAAGTTCGTTCGGTAAAGTACATTACGACCATACACCTCAGTCCTTCTCCTCTTTCTCTACTCTTCTAGACATACCGATATCTTCTCTCCAAGCCAAAATACTAAATCTGTAATAGCTCAAAAGAAAACAGAGAAGTCGTCATGGCTATTCACTACCCAAGAATCTGAAATTCTTCTTTGCTTACAGCTGCCACTAGTAAGTTCGATTTGCCTCTCTTCTTAAACCCAATTGTTCTGCTTCAACCATTCAAGAAATTGGGATGTGATTTGCTGTAAATTTGATTTAGTGGCTGGATTTGCTGAAAAGGGTGTTAGCAATTGGAATTGATTTGCTGTAGCTATTGATTGGCTTTATTAGCCGCTGAACTAAGGCTTGAGGTAGGGAAGACAAAACCTTCCTATAGCTTAGATTTTAATCTGGTATGTATTGGGATTGACTGCTTTAGATTGCTTCCTTTACGAATTTCTAAGTATGAGATTTTGTTTTGGGTATTAATTGATTTGTAAGTGGAATCTTGTTTGATATGGAATGCTTTCTCTTCGGGAAGCCTGGATTCCTTTTTGTTTTGCAATTATATGAAGGATTATACAAAGTAATAACTGTCCTTGCTTCTTATAATCATTACACTTTGTTCTTTTAGCTTGATTTGAAATAGTATTTAAGCAAAATTTTTAACATTGATTTCTGGAAGCATCTCTCTCCCAATTTTCTAATGTCGAATAGTCATTGTCTTATCAAGTTTTACTTTGCTTGTGGAATGTTTGCTGACTATTTTGCATTGCTGAATATCTATCGCTGTTCTCACATGGAATACCTCTGCATGAAATCTTTTTTTTGAATGGAAGGGTTGGATTTATAAGATCCTTACTAGGAAGTAGAAAGGCTTACTAATGGAGGGTTAATCTGATGTACTTTTGATACTAATGTGGTGGAAAAACTTTGAAAGCAAGTTGCTCTTTTGTTTGTAAAGTAAAGCATTTTGTGCTCCCTCACCTTACTGATTCTAGCATGTTTCCTTCTCTTCAGCTTTGGAATGACAGAACTAATTATGAAGATGTACTTGAGTTTCTAAACTTTCAGTTTGTTATTGGCGAATATTTTACCAAGTGTTGAAAAAGTGTACATATATGTGTATTGTATAGACTGTCTTTTTAGACAACCACTTTCAGTTTTCTTACCATGCTAATACATTTAGTTCACAATTTTTTTTGCTATACATCTATAACTCTTTTACCTGTTGCTTTCCATACTAAACAAATTTATTTGCTCGTCTGAAAAAGAAAAAAAAAAAAGCTTGGACTGATTTTCAATTTAAATGCACCACATTAGTCATAATCCTGGTATGGGTTATGATATGCAAATTCCTTTTTCCATGTGTTTTGGACATGATGGAGTTGGGAGAATCAATTTTGGTGACAAGGAGAGTCCTGACCAGGAAGAGACCCCATTTAATTATAACCCTTCACAGTAAGTGGGAATATCAGTTACTTGATGCTTGTTATTCGTGCGATCCGAATGATATGATTGTTATTTAAAAGGATGTCTTAACATTGTTTTTATCTGCCATTATTTGTGATTCATTTAGTCCAACCTACAACATCAGTGTAACTCAATTTAGAGTGGGGACATACATTATGTACATTGATTTCACCGCTTGTTTTGATTCTGGGACTTCTTTCACATATTTGGATGACCCGACTTAAACAAGGATTTCAGAGTGTAAGCTGCCCCTCTCTCTCTACACACGCACACACATTGGTTACATACATTATTAATACCCATGTATAACTCATGGTTAATGCTTTATAACTATTGCAGTTCAATTCACAAGCTCGAGATAAGCGTCATCCACCTGACTCAAGGATTCCATTTGAATATTGTTATGATATGAGGTCTCATTTAGCTCTTTTGTCTGTGCTTTCTTTTGATTCTAACTCCCAATCTGATTACATGTATTTTATTTTTTATAATTCCTCTTCTTTTCATTTGCAGTCCTGATGCAAATGCTAGTTGGATATCTGGTGTCAGTTTAACAATGAAAGGTGGAAGCCAGTTTGAAATATATAATCCAATCATCGTTATCTCCACTGAGGTAATGTTTTGTTATTACTTTATTTGTTTTTAGCCAAGAATAGTGGTAAGTAACTAAGTATCTTCATTGCTAATGTTTTACAGAGCGAGCTGGGTCTATTGCCTGGCTGTTGTCAAGAGTTTGGAACTATATATAATTGGACGCAAGTCCTCTTCATAGCAGTTTTCGCATGCTTAATTTTTAACTTAAAAGTAAGCGAATGGAATACATGGCTAGGAACTTAGGATTTTCGTTACCTCAAGTTAAGTTGACAATTACTCAGTTTATTAGTATCTTCTGCTGCTGGTAATCCATCGCTGTTGTCAAGAGTTTGGAACTATATATAATTGGACATGAGTCTTCTTCATAGCAGTTTTCGCATGCTTAATCTTTAAACTTAAAAGTAAGCGAATGGAATACATGGCTAGGAACTTAGGATTTCGAGCATCTTCTGCTGCTGGTAATCCATTCATAGCAGTTTTCGCATGCTTAATCTTTAAACTTAAAAGTAAGCAAATGGAATACATGGCTAGGAACTTAGGATTTCGAGCATCTTCTGCTGTTGGTAATCCATAATGATTGATGACGTAGTCTTTAACAACGAATTAGAAAACAGCTACTGTGACTTTCTAGTTGCATTATTGTTAAATGCTGGCTTATGCTTCAGCTATTGACCCCTCTACAGAAAACTGAATGATAGGCTACCATGTTGTATTTGACAGAGAGAGAAAGGTGTTGGGATGGAAGAAGTTTGACTGTATGTATTACTCATCTATATGCACACACACCTATGCTCCATGGTCTTATGTATGATCTTTTTCCATGACCAAGTTTCTTTACTGCAAATGCAGGCTATGAAACTGAGGACCTTCATACTTACTTACCTTTGATACAATATGCATTCTGACATTGATTTGCTGCAACTAGTTGTCATCTGATATTGTATGTGAATGTTGTTGTTTTGTGCTTTACCAACTTAAATTGGTTTGTTGGAATATTGTCATCTAATATTGCTCTCTGAAAATATGCTTATTGAAATTGTGGTTGCTGGATTGCATTGTTCTGGACTACTTTGCATGTTTTCGATCAGTTTATATATAGTCATGGATTATTGGATAGTTTTCTGAATACTAAGTGCAAACTAATTTGTTTCAGTGTGAGAAAAGAGGGAAGGCAGCAAATATGCAGCACCATATTGATGCAGTCAGAACAGAGTGGGCAAAATTTGTTGTTAAAACATATATGCAAGCACTGTCGCATCTATCTGGTTAATACTTGGGTTTATGGACTTATTTTGGTAACTTGGGATTGCTGAATTGATCTGGACATGAATTTGTACGTTTGTAAATGTGTTGGATATGGCAATGTATGAAACAGATGGCAGTAATCTATGGAAATGTGGTATTTTGGATATGTTTTGGACATGAAATTTCATATCTGCAACCAATTGTGCAAAGCCAACTCAGACAACAAAATATAGGTCAAGTGTCTATTGTCTAAGATTAACTCAGACAACACATACTTAAAGCAGCAAATAATTCATGTTGTCTGAACATGCCATTCACATAACAGATGTAACAAAACTCATGCTGTCTGAACTTGCCATTTACACAACAGATATAACAAAACTCATGTTGTCTAACCTCATTTCAGACAAGATATATAACAAAATCAATGTTGTCTGAGATTCATTTCACTCATCAGATGTAACAATAAACTGTTGAATGAGGTTCATCAAATACAATTGAAAACACTAAAATGTGTCGTCTGAGTGTTCAGTGAGATGACATATTCCATTTTGGAACTGTTATTGTTAATGCATCTCGCACAACTGAGAAAAATGACGCAATGTTGTTCAAGATATACTCGAGACCATAGATTCTTAAACATTTTGATGTTTGAGTTTCACTAAACACAACATAAATAAATGTACGTGGCACTTGTTGGAGATTCATTTCAGACAACAGTGGTTTCCCAACAGTGTACGTAGTCTGAAATTCATTTCAGACATCACGTAGTTATGTTCCGCTTGTCTGAGATTCATTATGCACAACATAGTTCTCTTAAAAGTGTTGGGGTAATATAATGTTTCTGAACAACCATTAAATGAACTATTGTCTAAATATCTAACAGATAATAGTTTGGGAAAATGATAATTTACCCAATTTTAGGGTTAATTAACCCCACTTACCCAAACACTCTAAGAGATTGCCTACTTACCCAATATTTAATATATATTTTTCCCTAATACCCAATTAAGTATTTTTTTATTCCTTTTTATTTATTTTTGGGACAATTTTGCCCTCTCCTTCTTTGTCACTTATAGAGAGAAGTCATCGGAGACCTTGCCGGACTCCGGTGACCAGTGGCCGGCCGCGAACTCCGGTGACCAGTGGCCGGCTGCGAACTCCGGTGACCGGACTTCGGCGGCCGGTGACTGGAATCTGGCAACTGATGACAGGAATTCGACCACCGGACCGGTGACCGGATTCTGATGTCCTATTTTATTACCCCCTAATAACACCTAATAATCATATTATTGCCCTCCAATAAACACATTATTGCCCCCCAACAATTATATTATTGCCTTCTAATAAATATATTATTGCCTCCCAACAATTATATTATTGCCCCCCAATAAACATATTATTGCCCTCCAATAATCATGTTGTATTGGATTATCACAATGTGAACCTCTCCACAACATTACAAGATTAGTAAATTAAAACAAATTCAAGATAATAAAGAGTTGATTATTAACAATAATGGAGAACATGCTTTTTGAGTAAGAAATGCCTCGCACCATTTTTGCCCCTACATACAAAAAGAGAGGAAATTAGAGAGTGCATAAACTGTGCGAAAGATCACGCATATTTTTGAGTGTCAGTTTTGGGTCCCACCCCTTCAGTCTATAACTTTTCTCAATTATGAAGGTTTTGTTTTGCAAATTTATTGACTCAGTCATCCACCGCTGAGTTTGGAGCCTCTCACTGATCTAAATCCCTCCATCTCTCTTCTCAAAGAAATTGGTCTTCCCCTGAAGACTAATCAGCTCCATCCAATCAAACGGGTTTTGCACATCATAGATATTCCCGTATCCCAACGCACCCAGCAGCCTATCAGCGACGAACTCGATGTACTGGCTTATTAGATCACAGTTCATTCCAACTAAGGCGCACGGTAACGTGTTGCACACGAACTCTCTCTCTCTCTATCTCAACCGCGTCGGATTCAATCCCCGGTGAGAGAAGAAATCAGAGAGGGGAGGAGGAGAGAGAGAAGAGATCGAAGAGGGGAGGAGAGAGAGAGTCGCCGCCACTCAGCAACAGAGGGCGACGACGTTGCCGGATTCGGTCTCTGGTGAGAGAAGAAATCGGAGAGGGGAGGAGGAGAGACAGAAGAGAAGAGAGGAGAGAGAGAGCGTGAGAGGAGTAGAGAGAGTATGAGAGCAGTGTATTTTGTTAATTAAAATGAGGGTAAATTTGTCATTGATGTTTAAATTGGGTAAATGGGAGTAAAAAACTCTTAGTGGAGTAAGTGGGCAATTTTTAGACTAAAATTGGGTAAGTGGTCACGGCCCCTAATAGTTTATCCAAATTAAAATAGTTTTGGTAATTTTCAGACGACAATTATGAGCTTATATACGTCGTCTGAGTGTAACACAGACAATAGTTTTGAACTGTTGTCTGAGCGAAGTCAATCAGACCACAGACTACTAGATAACAGTAGCTTTTTCACTCAGATGACAGTTCAAGAACTGTCGTATGATTAGCTTTGTGGTGTAGTGCATGAATCAGATATCATTATACAATAAATCAATTTTATGAGTTTCATACCATTGATTATGCGTGTGTATGCATTTGTCTAGCTCCTCAGGTAAGTCTTGTTCAAACAATTAATTTTGAACTATATTATGATTTTTTTTTTGCTGTACCTAGAAATTTCCTAAACCTGCATACTGCGTTTGAAAATGGCTTATTGCCAATCTATAAGAGACGAGAAACTCAAATAAGCTAGGTGCAATATTGGAACCCGAGACAACAAAGGAGTAAAGCATGCTTCTTACCCCTCTTACTTGTATGAGGACAAACTTTGCAATTTAGATTGATGAACGTAATTCCACTTAATGAACGTAATATTTTTCCTTCATTTATATAGGTTAAAAAAAATTGATTTATTGTATAATGATATTTGAATATTTGATTCATGATTGACTTGTCAAATAGCAAAAAAGAAAAAAGAAAAAAGAAAAAAGAAAAAAGAAAAAAGAAAAAAGAAAAAAGAAAAAAGAAAAAAGAAAAAAGAAAAAAGAAAAAGAATCAGAATTGCAAGGAAGTGTAGTTAGGGTAATTTGTAAAAAAAAAAAAAATTGAATTAAAGTAATAAAAAAATAGAGGGGGTGTGTGAATAGAGAAAATGGGTGTGTAAATAGCACCATCCTTATGGATTTTCATTTTATATCCCTATGATCTATCCACGTACCCTATGGTATGGTGATATATATTCCCATTTCCTTTTATGTGATTAACCCCTTTATTTAATTTGTTTCTGTAACCAACGTCAAATTTGAAATTGAAAACCGTACGTACAAGATGACTAGAGAGATCGACGAACATGCAAATTGATTAGCTTATCTGACGAAGTGGTGTTAGCTCAGTGGTTAGAGCACCCACTACCTATGTACGAAGTCATGGGTTCGAGTCACCATGAGGGCAGGAGTGAAACCCTTTGATCCGCTTTTTATAAAATAAAAAAAAAAATTGATTAGCTTATCTAACTAACATTGTAAAAGTTATGTGTTCAAATCTCCTTGAAATCAATATGAGCGGGGTGGGGATAAAAAAAAAAAAAATTGGCGAAGTTTAGTGAGATGAATGCTTAACATGTTTCAAATCCAAAGAAGGTATCAACTCACATTTATACTTTATAAACAAACTGAAATAATAATAATATTGCATTCTCCTATCTATTACACACAGGGATGGAACATCTATAACAACTGAAACAAAATTCAAAGGTTTTACTTGAAATTTGTACAAATGCAAATGTAATCTGTTTATACATATTTGGTAACATTTTATTCATCTACTTTTGGTTACCATGAATTACTGCATGTTTGATCAACTTAATTACATGATACATGACAAAAATAACAAGAAGTAGCTGCAGAGGAAACATCTATAGGACACCATTCTGCACAAAGCATGGCTTAATTGGCATGCCTTGTTTTCGGTTTCGGTGGGGTGTGTACATCTTGAGGATTTGGTTGAGAACTCCCACCTTGTCCCTTTGAACTCCCCTTTACCTTTGAACCCTTTCCCAACGCATCTTGAGGATTTGGTTGAGAACTCCCACCTTGTCCCTTTGAACTCCCCTTTACCTTTGAACCCTTTCCCAACGCGTCCTTAGCGGAAGACATGATCAATTGTAACTGTTTATCTTGTGAAATTAACTCTTAAGGATGATGGTTATGGACTAGTCGAGGGTAGTTTATCACTTTGCTTTCCAAATGCCCTATTTATACTAGTCGAAGGTTGCTGCGGTCCGGCTGGAGGGTTATTTCGATCAGGAAAGTGAGGGGAAACTTTAATAAGTTACGTTCCCCCAATGTGCAAGTACCACAGAAAGTTCAAACTCTTTTACTATATAGCAAGTTTGATTAAATGAAAACCAAATCGTCCTAACAACCAGTTTTCATGAGTTAGGGCTAGCTAGTTTGGTTTTCAACAGTGTAATGCAAACTATCCAATGCTGGCTGTTGGATAGTAATACATGAGTACATGATTTCTTCCGGGCCATGGAGAGCTAGCTTCCTGTTCTACGTAGTGCTTTCTTTTTTGTTTCTCGTTAATTTCCTTGATCAGATTGGGTATTTGAATATCCTTTTGTTAATATTGACTGAAACCA
Organism: Rosa rugosa; assembly: GCF_958449725.1. Classification (NCBI taxonomy): domain Eukaryota; kingdom Viridiplantae; phylum Streptophyta; class Magnoliopsida; order Rosales; family Rosaceae; genus Rosa; species Rosa rugosa. Next base: position 41,105,940 of record NC_084821.1, read on the forward strand.
ATCGGTGGAAGAACATGACTAGAAATTAGGGATATACCCACACCTGCGTGCAAATTACGTCGTTGATCAAATGATTCAAATCTATACGTACAAGCTAGGAAATTGTTGGACAGAGTAAGCTAATGAGATCTCATATTACAGAAGGAAATCGTGAAGAGCGAATGACCAAACAGAGCGTAGCAAGCTCTATCTTCTTGTCCATTTACAGACCCAGAAACAAATTCACAAAAGACTCGGGAAAATCTATTGTAGCTCTTACAGGAATTGCTATGCGGTTCTGGGGAACTTGCATAACTTCACTCAGATAAATTCTAAACCGCGTTTGAACCGCAAGGTTTGACGGGTCTGAATCTCATTTTTCATTGCCACCTACTAGTGCATGTAGCTTGCTGGGTATTATATCTTTGGCCTGCAGATTTCGTGTCCCACTTCATTGTTTTCTTATTTATTTTACTTAACTCGGACAACTCTAGAGACCAAGATCGAACTCCTGCAATGTTTCCTTGCATCTATCTATGGGTATTGGTTTGATAGTCTTCTGTTAAAGCTGTTTCGGGGAAATATTTGAAGACATTCTGCACCAATTTTTTCAGACAGTGATTTGGTGCTGTTCACGCAAGCACGACTGTCATAAACTATCCCATGAGGAAATTAAAGGGATGTTGTGTTGGGAATAGGGAGAACCTTACCATGGATGGATCAAACTTGATAACATTCAAAACAAAAAACAGAAATTTCACCAAGTAAATTTCTGTAATCCTCGGTCAGCAAGAAGAAAAGAACTCGAACGTAAACATCAACTTCATCTTGTGTAGTTTACAAGAACTTGATGCTGAGAATTTGGGTATGGAAACAAGCAACCCTAACGTCAGAGCAACACTATTTCCAATTAATTTCATTTTCTATGAAGAGTTTATTATGGAATTGAACCAACCTTTCATACCAACGAGTTCTGTGGTTTGGTTTTCAGAGAAGTCATGAGTTTGAATGGTACGTGATTGCTTCTAGGATTGCTCCTCCTAAATCACACATTCCTGGAAAGGGAAAAGAAACTTTTGGCTGATTTTAGTCTAACTTCACGGAGGTTTCTTTCTTATATGTTTTCATATTAGGAGTTTGATCTTTGATCTGAAATGGCTTCTGCATGTAATTGAATGTCATTGACTTTGAAAACCATCGAAGACGATGAACATAAATTAGGGATAGGCATGTGGATCAGAAGATATATATTATCAAATTACAGAAGAAATAATCAAACTCAACGGATCAGAAACAAATTCTGGTTGTTTAATCTTTTCTCGCACCTCGACCATGCAGGCACTTTCTTATAATCTTCCGAGAAACAGTCGGACATGGCATGCCGGCCTGCGCAGACCAACGACCAAATTAACAAACCAGACTTAGAGAGATGGATGCACAAGGAATCGACGCGTATATGTAGATTACTGCATACAGTTCTGCGAAAATAAGCCCAAAAAAATTGAACCCGTAACGTCGAGAATGACCATTAGACCAATCCAGCCAACTGTGACCCTTGTCGGCTTTCGGGGAAATATATGAGCAACATAGCAGCAGTTTTTTGGTTCTTTCCTTTATTTCTTTTCCGGGAAATTCTAGTGTAGTGGTGGGTATCTCATACCCACATTTACAAAAGTGAGAACAAATTTTGTTGTCAAAGTTGTAATTTGAGTCATACTTTGTGTAATTTTAGTTCTAATAATGGTAATTACATCTCTTACGACATTTTACAAGTTTTTGAATAAATTCGTTGTCAATGTTGTAATCTTAGTTATAATAATGGTAATTACACCTCTTACGACATTTTTACAAGCTTTTGAACAAATTCGTTGTCAATGTTGTAATTTTTGTTTAATTATATGTAAATAGTGTAAATGAATATGGTAACTTTTGTTCTCAATGTTGTAATTTTGGTTCAAATACTTGTAAATTTTTGTTCAAATAGTTGTAAATGAGGGTATCTCATACCCACCAGTACACTAGCTTGTCTCTTCTTTTCCCTGGTTTTTGTTCGGCAAATGAAGTATGTTGATCAATTAAAAGATTGCAGTCAAATGTGGCTTGACTAAGACCTATGGCTGGGCATTTTAGCCCGAAAGTCCGGCTCGGTCTCTTACGGACTGATCCTGATGGTCCGGGCCTTTTTTAAAAAATTGAGTGTTTTATAAAACGCGGCCCAAGACAATATAAAATGGTCCAGACCCAGCCCAAAAGAAGTTAAAAAGAAACCAAAAAAATAAAAAAAATAAAAAAATAAAAAAATAAAAAAATAAAAAAATAAAAAAATAAAAAAATAAAAAAATAAAAAAATAAAAAAATAAAAAAATAAAAAAATAAAAAGAAACCCAATGTGGGATCAATATCTGAATATGGAACAGCTGTCCTCATATCATTTGTTGTAAACTCAAGTTCAAAATTTTTGTGGTGTACTCAGCTTCACTCGATCGTCTTCTTTTCTTCAAATCAGTCGTCACTCATTCTCCCTTTCTCTGTTTCTCCATCTCTCCACTCTTCATCTTCGATTATAAAAACAAAAGGTTCAAAAAGAGAAACAACCTAATTTAAAATGGTGAAGGCTTGAGTTAAATTTACAAGGGATGGAGTAGTACTATTGAGAAGAAAGAGGAGAAAACAAGCTCTCCGACCGCGCCACTCTATCCATGACCACCGACAAGGTCGAGTTCATAGCCGAAGATCTCACTCACGACTCCACTTCAACTTGCATATTGGGTCGGTGTTGTGCCTTACTGCTGCAATCATAGTGTTGAGTAAAAATTTGCACACAGTGAGCGTAAATGTCACCCAACATAATTTCACTCGTAGTCAGTTAGTGAATAAAGTTTTAATTATTTTAGGTTCGACCCATTCAAGACAGAATGTGTCTCTTAGTTACAATCCTTTGTTACAGGAAAACATCATTTGATTCCATTTATGAAGAAACCAATTGATGGGAGATGTGTTTGTTTGTTTTTGCGGCTGCACCCGAATATCTGAATGGGTTGCTTGTACCCTTGGAGAGGGATCAAACCACTCGTAGTTCAAGAGTTCTAATGTGTGAATGACTCATTGGAGGGCTTTGATTTTGGAATGAGAGTAGTGTTTAGGGTAAATTTGGTTGAGGTGAACCAGAGATTCGATTTAGAGTTTAGAACGCGGTTGCATCTAGATGAATTTGGTTCTAGATTACCTACATACCCTTTGCGGAATGAAACCACATGTAGTTCTGACTTTTGAAACTTAAATGGGTACAGGAGTTGATAAGATCACAATAGGTACTTTTAGATTTACAATCAAAAATCCAAATCTTTTTATTTAATCAATTGCGACGATTGCTCCCAAGTTGTAGTTGCTTTCCTCTGCTTGGGTTTGTTCAAAGCTTATGAAGAAAGGAGCCATTCACTTCCTGCATGAAGTGTGAAGGTGGCTTACTTACTCATTTGGATCAAAAGGCGCTCCATTTGCAATGTCATCGTGTTACCAAAGTAGCCTTACATCTAGTCCCATTGATCAAGTCAGTTTTCTATGCTTGTTTAATTGACTGTTTGAGGCCTTTTAGGGGATTGTTACTTTTTGTAACAGACGGTGTCAAATGGGATTAATCTACAGTATTGCATTTCCTATATTCTTTTCCTTTTGAATAGAAACAACCCTATATTGTTTTTCATTGGCATTACTGTAAGGATTGGTGTAACATGTGCAGAATGGTGACAAGGATATAAGCTATATATATGTACAACACCTATCCTTCACAAGTTGATCACCTGCGTCTTATCTCACCCACTTGCTAGAGACAAGGTTAGTTGGTATTTTTCATTCAGTATAAGTCAATCTAGTTTGTATTAATTTGTTCTGCCTGTGTATTTGTATGATTTTGTTCCACCCCTTCATTTCCAATATTCAGTTTTCTGTTCAACTCCTTACATGTCAAAGAATCAAAGGAGAGGGCTATGAGCATGCTTAGGACTGGTATCACATGATTTTTCGCATGATAGTAACCAAACTTCACAAGCCTCTGAAAGTGGTCCTCTACCATTCGTCTCTCTTTTGGAGTTTGTGAGCGGAATTTATCAGGTAAGTTTGAACTAAAAATTAAATACCTGAGGGCTGAGGAACTTTCTAGTTTTTTTATAATTTTTAATTCGAGTTAATAGTTTTATATTCTCTTTTATTTTATTTTATTTTTTTCATCATCCATCTCTGGCTTTTGCTTATCGGTTGGACCTCATATTTACTTTCTTTTGTAAATAGTTTTTTAAGAAGGAACCAAAGCTGTTGTTTGGAAGTAACTCAAATAAAGGCATTTTTTTTCCTATACTTGATGAAGGTTTACTATCTTTATCTACTTGGAAGATATTTCAATCATGAACTGTCATAAAAAAAGGATGTGGTTGGGAACTAAGGTTCTAGATATACTAAATCACCTTAGTTTCTGTGTGCTGGATTATTTAAAATCCCGATTGATCTATATGTGAACTGTTGAACAACTATTGCTATTGCTTGCGCCATTTGTTCATCTTGAGGATCCTGAAAAGTACCAACACTATCTCTTTGTTTCTTCTTTATTCTGGGTTGTAAGTTTCCTTATGCAGAACAGTCAGCATAAAGACAATGACGATGTTTCATTTTTCAATAAATTACCAATTGTCAAATTCTGATGTTTAAACATTTTAGAATTTGGACTATCAGTGTTATTATGCAGACAATTCACTTTTGAACTTATATATAAATTGATGTTTAATTATAAAACTTCGAGATTCAGTCTGACGCTTCTTTGTTTGGATTTAATTTTTTTAAATTTTGGTTATTATCTTTGTTCGGTATCCTATGGGATTAGTTTGATGTAGATAACAAATTTTGAGGCTGTCATCCTTTTAAAAAAAATTATTTCAAATTTGCAGGAAGGAGATAGATGGGGAGCTGAGAGTCAACCATTGCTCCAACTACAGCAGCAAAATGTAGAGTAGAGCTGAAGCTTTGCAAAATGTTGGGTCCACCATTCATGAGCTGAGTAATATTTTCAACCAGTTGGCTACATTGGTTTCTGACTTCTGAGCAAGGAAAGATTTATAAGTTGAAAAACTGAATGTGTGCATATGATCATTGTACTCAATATAATAATACAGAAATTTACCTGGAATTGTAGCCATTGTTGAAGACAACAGTTTGAACTTGTGAGATGGTGTACTTGGTTTGTTCTCCTCTGAGCTATCCCTTAGGCTGTCTCTAATGGGCAGACAACAATGTATGCTTGATAATAGCTAGAGCAGGGACCAAGTATTTAAGTAGGCAAACAAAACTAGCCACCTTCCCATAAAGGTTTACTAGTCCTAATAGCAGTAGGGTTTTCAATCCTAATTCATATACAAAAGATATTACTAATGATACAAAGCATGGCCATTATGTAAATTTGTATCCTCAATGCAGGAGGAATTAAACTAGAATAGCACAACTTTGTCCGATTACTTTTTCTGCAAGTAGAGTAGCAAGTTATTGCATTCCTAATCAACATTGATAAGTCCACAAAATCTTACAAGATTGCTATCAGGTTTCTCTAATTTCACCTCATTACATTGTTACAGAAGATGTCTAAGCAAAGACAGTACTAATAATGGATTTTTTTTACTTTTCCAGTATTTCACACATATGTGTGTTTTTATTATTACTGGTGAATTATGTAAGAAAGCAACCAACACGATGAGATATGTAGGAAGTTGGGCTAAAGGTATGCCTCTCATATTAGATAAGAAAGGTAGAAAAAGAAGTTCAAAATAAGCCTGCAACTCAAAGGAAATAAAGGTAATTACATCAGATTCATTTTCAAAACCTCCACACTAAGAGTAAAACTTTTGGGAAATGTGATTTCTGTAGCCTGACGGATATATGGACAAATCCTCTGTCGAGGTTGGGAGTAGTTTTTGGCTATAGTTGTGTTGTGTGCATCCGATCTGCATACTCAGTAGCAAACTATTTACTGTGTTCAAATATATGCCTATGAAAATCTAAAGTGTCACTTTTCCAGATAATCAGATATTTATCTAGGGTGAAAACTGAGATATAGTTTTGGATTCATACTGGATATGTTACATCATTAGAAGTGTCGAAACAAAAACATCACCTTTTGGTGCTATCATTCTGTGATACATACTGTTTAAGCGCAACTATTAGTTAGATTCTATTTCCGTGAATATCACAATCATTTCATTTTGTTCAAGTTTAACTTGAACATATTCCATTGGGACAATTGCAGTATATATGTGTTGTATATTGTGCATATAAAATTTTATAGTTTCATTTTTTTTATGTTGTTCTTTGATGTTAGTTTGCTTCGGAGATTTGTCTTCCGTCGATACAATATTTGTTTGGGATTAGTCACTATGTCAAAAAAGCCTTCAGACGACAGATCATATCTGTCGTCTGATGAAGTAGAAGTCTGTTGTCTAGGTGGCTGCCGTCTCTAAGGCACTCAGACGAGAGAGATTACCCGTCGTTGATTACGTGCTCAGACAACAAATTCCGTTTAAGGTATTGTCGTCTGAAGTACCGAATATTGAAGAATTAGGGACCATCTGTCGTCTGAAACATATTACTACTACATATTAATGTTGTTGGGAATTCACTTCATTGACGGGTTTAACAAAATATATGTCGATGTAGTTAATCTAACATGACAGAGTTTTACTTGTTTTTGTCGTTTGATTGAATCAATATTGAAACTTAGTTGATGTTTTTGTTGTCTGATTCAAAACACAATGACAATTATATGTTGACTGATTTTGTACACAACAACATTTATACTGTGAGTTATGTTGTTTAAGATTTGTTTTGACTACATATAATTATGTTTATTGTGGTTAGATTTGATTTCCAGCTGCAGCATTAGTTCTTTTATGTTGGTTGAATCTCACTTGGAGTATAGTCTGGACTCCAATTTTTGTTGTCTGAAATAGTATTCAGTCTCACTTTTCTGTCGTTTGTTTGGACTTTCAACCACTATTTTAGTCAAATTCTGTTATGTATTAATAGCAATACAAGTAACCACCTAATGCTGTTGTTTGAGAATGATTTCAAGTCCACTTTTATGTTGCTTGAAGTAAGTAGAAACAAGAGATTACTTTTTGTTTATGTTGTTTCCATTTTCTTGATACAACATATTGTGAAACCTGCATATGTTGCTTTTCAACCATTTCATCATCATTCATTCACAATCATCAAAGCCATAAAATTGGACTAAAATCAGCCAACAAAATCTCAAGCCAATTATTTCATTGCATCTATCATCCAAAATACAATCCATCAGTTCCACAATTCTAAACCTAACATTGACATTATGATCGAGAGAACCAAAAAAACACCATCTTATCTCGATCATATACCTAACGCGCTAAGACAAAAATCTGCAAGGTAAAGAGTAGTCAATTCACCATAACCACATTGCTCTTTCTTAACTAAAAAGTTCTATAACAAAAGTCTTAATAGTTCTAACCAATGTTTGAGCCTAGCCTTCATCGCTTCAAGCACCATGACTCTCTTAATAGAGAGATATGGATAGTAGAAACCCACAGCAAGCTGCTCTAGAATGACAGAGAATAACCATAATTGGGAAAGGGAAAGAATGTCCCTGATCGGGGGAGAAGAATCAAAATGGGGAGCTACAGTTGCTCGGGGTCTAGCTCAGGGAGAGGGAAAGAAGGTTTCTGTTTTTTGACCAAGTCTTGAGAAAACTCAGGGTATAGGCATCTAGTTCACATAAGTTTTAGTTCAGCCAAAAACCTATTTTTGTCCAGACAAGGGGAAATACAGACTTTATTTAGAGCTGTTGTCTGAATTTTCTAAATTATAACAAACTTGAAAAAGTTGAACTGGTGTTGATTTTGATATTATTTAAACGAAATAAATAGTTAAAATTGTTGTCTGAAGATGTTCAAAAAAATAAGACAATAGAAAAAACGTTGTCTGAAGACGTTCAAAAAAATAAGACAATAGAAAAATTGTTGTCTGAAGACGTTCAAAAAAATAAGACAATAGAAAAAACGTCTTCTGTCATCTGAGGGATATGGTATGAAGCATTTTTTGACATAGTGAGTGATCTGTGAAATGTCAACGAACATTTGTGTTTCCTTTTTTGAATGGTAAATTGTATTTCATATGAAAATGATCGTCTGTAGGTGCAGTTCAATCAGGTGATTTTACGCCCTTTTGTTCCCTCTTCTTCCTCGCTTTGCATTTTGAGCCCATTTTCATTTGTTATAACTCATGCTAATACTTGCTTTACTCCATAATCATTAATTCTATTTTGAGACATGTTTCTGTTCTTTTTCATAGATAAGAAACGTCTGGGATGTTGTACCTACTGAAATTGGTGACAGATTTCACGTTACATGTGGAATTGAGCAAGTATACATAACTGTGAAGAACTTGGAAGATACTATTTGAAAGTACTGATTTTCATGCATGTAAAAATGTTGTTTGCTATAGTATTATTAGACTTTTGGAAAATATGATTTTTGTAGCTGAAATTTTGTTTAGCATTTAGCTTCTACTCCAATCCTTGCTCCAGTGGCCATTATACCTAAGGCAAAGCAAAAAAATGAGGATGGAGAATTGAACTATAGAGACTGAGCTATGATCGTGATAGCGCGGGGTAACATATTAGGAATATAGGCAGGCTGGATGTTGCAAAACTAAAACTTAAACCTCTTATTCAACTTTTTACTGCGACATTACAAATTGTTTGTAAAAAGGAAAATGCAACCAATCTCTTTGAGCTTTTGACTGACATTAGAAACAAAACTTTCTGAAAAGGAAAATAGAAAAGGCAACCAACAAAAATGATCAGTAGTTTTAATTTAGAGGCTTTATTGTTCTCTACTCCCATACACGCAGCACCTATTTCTTGGCAAGGATTGAAATTTCTTCAAAACTACCGAAATTTCCATAATTTTGAAGTACCGAAACGAAATTCATATGCTATATCATTTCAGTCAGGAATTTCCCAAAATTTTCTGAAATTTTCCGTTTATTTCCACGAAATTCTTAATTTCTGAAATATCTACACACACAAAATATATTTAAACATTCACACCGAAACGTCACCGACAATGAGTTTTTTATTCACACTTTCATAGAGAAAATATGAAAATTTGATTTTATTTGCAATCAAGTATGGGGGATACACAAGGAAGACGCGATAAGCATTTGTCTCTAAATGAGTTCGAATCACTTTCTTCGAATCTTGGCTCAATAGACATAGGAACTCAATATAGTGACTTGCTGGGTTACATTGTAGAGAATGGACGTTTTTATTTTTAACTTTTGTTAATTGCCTAAATCCGTTCACTACACCAAAAACGTTAACACACAACACTTTTTGCACAACGGAAAAAAAAATGTGTTGTGTGATGAAGAAAAGTGAATCACACAACATGTTTAGTAAACTTACGTTGTATGAGGTGGTTAAAATTCTGAAGTTTTTATCTAGAAGGTCATTGCACAACGGTTACAAGAATAATCTGTTGTGTGAATAAAAAAAAAATTGCGGCAGATTTCCCTCCTAGATGGACTCAAATTTGGCTCCAAATTATATCCTAGATGCCACTAAATTGTACAACAGTTTAGTTATTTGTGTTGTAGGAGTATACTTGCAAATCATCATACAATGGTTTTTAATGTGCCGTTGTGCAAGTAAGTGGCAGAATTTGGAGAATAGTCTCCAAAATGACATTCATTCCCTCCCAAAACAAGCAAATTTGGCTTCAATGGTTTGTCATGCCTGCAACTTCCTACAACATAATGAACTACTTCTGTTGTGTGAATGAGAAATGCCTAGCCTAAGCGCCAAAATTGGCATTTTGATTGCACAAGCGGGAAATTTTCATCTTTTGTTCCCTCAGCTATGTAGCAATTCAGACAACGTAAATGTATCTATACGTTGTCTGAGTAACTAAAAAAAAAAAAAAAAGATTAAATACTTGTTACTCCTCGTACTTTTCCCTGAAAAACAGTTTGGTCCCTCGCCTTTTAAATTAAACTGAATAGTCCTTATTCTATCAAATTCTCATATAACAAGTCCAAAATGATCCGAAATGACTATTATGCCCCTCATTTCCTATTTTTATTATTATTTTAATTTTTTTCTCTATTTTTTTAATTTTTCTCCCCTTTTTTTTTATATTTTCTCTCTCCCTCATTCTCTCTCTCCCCTGACCTCTCGCTCCCTCTCTCTTCTTCCCTCTGCAACCACAGGAGAACACCTGCAACCTGATGGCCACCTCCCCCTGATTCAACCCCTCTATCCCTAGCTCCAACGCCTTCATGGCCTCGCCGCGCAACTTGTCGCCGGTCTCTCTGACCCAGCCGAGCTCCTCCTCGACGACTTCGATGCCGGAGAGATCGTACTCGTCGTAGAGCGCCAAGATCTCGCAATGCAGCTGGGCGGCCTTGGCGAGATCGATCTTCTCGGGGTCGACGGCGAGGTCGCGGAGCTTCTTGGAGAGGCTGAGGGCGCGGAGGGTGCGGTGGAGGAGCTCGGAGGTGGCGTGGAGGTTGGAGAGCTGGAGAGTGAGGGCGGTGATGGAGCGGAGGGGGTCGGAGAGAGCTGTCAATTTCTAATTGTTCTGGGTCCGTTTTGTTAATTTTTGCAGAGGGTAAACCAATATATTCCAACTGAGCTTCAAAATGAAGAGGCCAAGCTTCGTCAAGAAATCGATCTCGAAGATGAAAACACTGCTAGTATGATTCTATTGGAATGCAATTTTTGTTAAAGCCTGAAAATTTTTATTTATCAGATGGCATTGGCTTGAAATTGCAGTAATTTTTTGGTGTTTGTTGGTAAATAGAAGTTGTGGATTGCAGTAGTTTGTCAGTTTTTGTTGGTAAATATATTTGGGAAATTGACCATTTGCGGTAGCGGAGGTACTTTTGCTCATGTTTGTTGATCTAGTTTAAGTTCAAGTAATGAGGAAGGAAGATGTTATCTTTGATGGTTCTGTTGATTTAGAGACCGTGCGGCCAGGAGAGAGGGAGAGAGGGAGGGAGAGAGAAAATATAAAAAAAAGGGGAGAAAAATAAAAAAAAATAGAGAAAAAAATAATAAAAATAGGAAATGAGGGGCATAATAGTCATTTCGGATCATTTTGGACTTGTTATATGAGAATTTGAGAGAATAAGGACTATTCAGTTTAATTTAAAAGGCGAGGGACCAAACTGTTTTTCAGGAAAAAGTATGAGGAGTAACAAGTATTTAATCCAAAAAAAAAAACAAAGCTATTGCTTAATGCCTTAGACAACTGAGGGCACGTTTAAACAAAGTTGGTGCCGCTGTTTTTCATAACCTCTCGATCTCTTCTCTCAAGACGCCCAACACTCACAGCTCCCCATCTCTCTCGCGAAATCTCTGTCCTCTTCATCGCTGAACTCTCACGTTCTACTCTCTCTCTCTCTCTTCAGATCGCTCCTCTCCCTGTCTCACTCTCAGTCTTCTCTCGCTCTCTTCTTCATCCAACTCTCTTCTTTACCCAGAAATCATAGTCTTCCTCTCTCTTTCATTCTGAAATCCCAAATAGGGAAACCCCAATCTCAGATTCCCGAAATCAACCAAATCTCTATTGGTCGAACCCCAATCTGAAACCCAAATTTCATTGACCTAACTCTCGTCTCCACAATTAGCCGGATTTACACCGCACAGCCATGGGCCAGGAACTTGAAGAACAAGCAGCGCCGCCGGTCATCCTCCGATGGCAAGATTTGGGCGAGTTGCTAGAAAACGAGCTGATTGTTAAGGCTCCCGAAGACAATACCCCTCCTCGTGGTATGTAATTTCTGTTTTGATTTTAGGGTTTTCGAGCATTATATGTCATACTGGAGCGATCGTTTGATTTTGTACCGAATATTTGTCTTGGGTGATTATCTAACAGGGAAAGGGAAATGGAACAAAGGGAAAGTGAAAGCATAGGTAAGTGATGATAAGGAAGGACCACCATTGGCTAATTACATCAAACTCAATGAGTATTTCCTAGCTTGTAAGATGTGTCCTAATCCAGATTGGCACCGAACTGTTCACTGCCCTAACCTCACTCCTGGTATAGCTTTTAAATTTTTATTTTCGGGTTTGTCATGAGCAAGATTATGTCAACTTTACTTGGTTTTGGTTGCTGCCTGCTCTGTTTGTGTGTGTGTTAAATAATTCTCCTTTTGAATCTACTTATGGTTGGTTTAAATTGAGTTTATTTTCCACAAATGGTTTGGTCAGTGTTTGGGAATATGTGCATCGTGTTTCTCAGTTTGCTATGCAAGCAGCTTTGCTATTTGAATAAGGGAGCTCTGCTATTTGAACAAGTCAAGATGCTGTCACTTTTGTACAATGACAAAGGCAAACTTATATTGCCCAGTCCAAAGAAGTGAATGTTATTTCTCATTTGCATTATATTGATCTTTGTTATCATTTTGGTTGAATTCTTGTGTGGTGTTATGAACATTACAGACCAAGTTTGGCAACTATTGTCTTGCCAAGACAATAACAGAAACTGAAGCTTTGAAGTATGTAAAGAAAAGTGATTGAAATTCATTACAGTTTGTCCATCTATTGTTTTTGGTCCTTGTGACTTTTGACAAGCGTATGAATTGTACTTCATCTTTGTGTAGGTGTTGTTCTATGTGTTTTTGGTACCAGAGCTTCCCTTCTTTACAGACACCAGAGCTTCTGTACAAGTCACTTGCAGCAAAACTTGTCGTGGGCATGCCATTTAAGGTCCATCTTCCAAATTACACTTTTTAGCATGATAGATTGCACAATATCAAAATTCACCACAATCATTGACATGTCAATTCTGTTGATACAGGATCTGGCAACAGTTGACTCGATCTTATTGAGACAACTACCACCTGTTGACGACGATGATTCTGTGAGAACCCTACTGAAATTTTCTTCATTTCTAGTCACACACTCACATATTGTGATTTACTTTTGAATACATTTTCCAAGCATTGAACTCAATCTTATTTGTTAGTTAGCTCACTGGAACAATGACCTGATAATATTCTTTTAAATTGTGATCAGCGTCTGGCTCTCAAAAGGTTGATAGATGTAAGTATGGGTGTTATAACGCCATTGTCAGAGCAGCTTACGAAACCATTACCAAATGCCATGGTTATGGTAAATTCAAAGGAATTATCAACTAGTGCATACAAGCTTTTGCCAGAAGGTACAACTTGTTACAGATTTTTGAGTACTTATACTTGATTGAACTTAATGTTATCATAGTATTGCAAAGGTATAAATGTTTTACCGGTGGCCTTTGATGTTAATTGATAGCTACTCCTTTTAAGAGGGTCTATTTCCATCTAAATATATAAAAGGCTCTGTGTTGGGGGGAATGCTACCCTGATCATATATAGCTTGCAATTCTTATCATGTGAATCAACTACCTCCCAGGTACACGCTTGGTTGTCTCGGTCCGTGGTGATGAACCCTATGAAGATATGGATCTTCTCAAAGGCCTTGATGTTACAATGCTTTTTTATGACCTGCCATTCAGTGAAGAGAAAATAAGCCGAGTGCATGCAGCAAGGAGGTAAGAATTCTAAATTTCCATTAAATCACTGTTGAGATAAAATTGCAATGATAAGGCTTCCAAACCAGTGAGGCATTGTCCTAGACACTTCATCAATGACGAAATACTATTTGCTTTTTTTCCACAAGTGCTCATTCATAATCCTTGGCATTCATTTACTCTATTGACACGAACCATTTACTCTATTGTTCTAGGCTTTATGAGTATCTGGGAGACAATGATCTAAACTTTCCTGTAATACACCATATTCAGTTTCCAAGTGGAATTCATAGGTAATTACAAGGTTCACTCGTTTCCTCTTTTGTCAGATATCTATGGTATTAGACTTTGTAGTATACCAATTTTCCATGAATTGGGTGTAAATATGCCATGTTGCTGTTAGTATTTCTTTTCTCTGTTGATACAAACACTAGTCACTAAGGTGTTGTAGTGTACTTGCGTTTCCAAATCATATCAATGATAATTCCTGTCTCTATCTCTTTCTGCCTATTTATTGATTTTTCCATTGTGTGGAGTCCAATATTTGAAGCTTTAAACTTTTGGGTAGATGTAAGACATCTAATTTAAGATGCATTCATACAAAAATGGTAGGCTTGGTTGCCAACAGCTGTGGTATACATGACTGAAAAATGACCCTAAATCTTGTTAGGGGTTATTCTACCATTTCCAGAATTTATATTATTCAGAACTGGGTTATGGGACTGAATTGGGTTTTGATCAGGTGGGCATGCTCCAGGATGGCAAGATGTGCAGCCTCATGATCCTCAAGTTCAAGATGCAGCCAACCATGTTGTGAAGAGCCTTCAACAAAAGTCCAATTCATTGTTCCCTTATGAGCTTCAAGAGATTGTCCATGCTAAGGCAGAGGTCAGTAGTGATTTCCTTCAATGTGTTTTTTTTTTGTTTATCGATCATTGATATGTTGAGCTCGATAGTTGGGGTAGCTATTGGTTATGTTTAATTAGCTGTCAGCTCCATCGAGTATTGGGTGATATTTCTGTTTTCTGCATGATTTTAGGAATTGTTAATTTGCTGAGCATTTTTCTTCTAGTACTACCAATATTGGCTTATCGTCTCTAGGTTCAAGTATCTACAAGCATTTGATATGAGTGGCTAAGCCTGTTTTGATATTCTGACTCTTCCCGCGTTTGACACCCTAGCTGAACCAGTGGGGCATTTCATGATTTTCGAAAAACCTATACTTCTTGTTTTACTCTCAGTTTTTGATATATTAAAGGAGACTCTTCAATGATCATTTTGAACATGGTTTTGTGAAAAAAGGAGTTAAAATGAGATACTTATGCTATTTTGAAGTTACTGCACTGTTTCAGGATTTCTGCAGAATTCAGCATTTCATTCACTTTGGATTCTTGTTTGACCATCCATTTGAACTGCGAATAACATGAAACTATGCAAAATATTAGCTTTGCATGTCTACTTGAAATCTGGAAAGTTGTGCTTAAAATCACTGAAAGAATAGTTGTTGGTGAATTTTTCTTTCTTGTTACCAGTTTTCTGAAACTGTCTCAAGCTTGCAGCTTATTGTTACTCTTAGAATGCTTATGAGTATGTTTGTAGGATTTTGGGTATTTCCGGCAATTTTTATTGTTTTAGTTCGTGTTTTTTTCGACTTAGAAATCAAACCCTTTTGATTATTTTATGTATAACTGTTTTAGATTTGAAAGGGGTTTTCTTGGTCTTCATAGATGCATATAAACACGGTGCATTTTTAGTTGTTCTGGTGCTATACTTGGGGAGTTCAGTTTGTTTTCCAAATTATCCTTTGTACTATAAATGAAATTTTAATCATTCATGCTCTTTTTTTCCTAATGAAATTACCTTCTACAAATGTTTACCTTTTAATATGTTTTGGTGCATTTTTGGGTTTGTACCTTATACATGTGTTATAAATCAACTTCACTTGACCCTAAATCTAATGTAAGTTAAGCGCTTTCTCTCTCATGCTATTTAGATGATGCACTTTTCCTTCTCTATAGATAGAGAAAAAGTTGATGGTTTGATACTGACTTGTGTGTTGCTTTCTTTGCAGATCATATTGTTCAAATAAAGGATGGTGCATAGTTGGTGCTGGGAAGGCAGGTGGAGAGCTAGATTTGATCCCACATCCCACCACTTCCTGATATTAATCCTGATTTCTCTCAAGTATTATGTACCAATTCATTATCAAAGTACTAGGTCGATCATTTTACTTTTGGGTTTAGTGAACATATGCCACTTTGGCTTTTAGGTTTCATGATTTTGTGGAACAATGACTAATATGAATGCATCTTGGTGGATCCATTTGATGATTTGCAGTGTGTTTTGTTTCCAATTGATCACTGTTCATTAGGTAAAATGGAGCTATGCTCAAAATATAGCAAATGAAATTGATCGTACAACAGTTTTATAGTGTGGCAATCCAACGTTGTCTGAATACACAAAACTGGCCATTCACTCAATGCATTCTTTACATATCACACAATGGTTTTCAAGAAAAAATGTCTTCTCATTTTACAATCACACAACGATAAAAACTGAACTAATGTTGTCCAAAACCAATTCACACAACAAACAGACATTAAAAATGAAGTGTGATAGTATATCAGACGACGATGACATCAAAGAACACGTTGTCTGACTAGGCTTTCCAACAACAGTTTGAAAACAAGTTCTGTTGTATGAATGATGCATCTGCCATGCTGTGCAGCAGCTCTGCCTAGCATCTGCCGAGAGAAGACACAACGGTGATAACAAAAATCTGTCGACTGATTGCATGCATATCATACAACGGTGTTGCACCGTTGTGCAAATTTTAAACACACAACGCTCCGATACACAACGGTGAGCGTCCAAATCAGACAACGAATTTTACCCGTTGTCTGTTTCATTTTTTGGTGTAGTGGTTCTTTGTTAATAGCCAATATTAAAGTTAACCTTTGTTCTTTGTTATATATTAATGTAATCTCTAATAAGTTTATTATAGGTTACATTACCAAAAGGTTCTTTTTAAATGTTATCTATTCTTTGAAACTGTTCTTTAATTTGTTCTTCAAGTCTTGGCTCAACACATCACAATTCCATTATAAATGTATAATTTTAGAGAGGTTACATTGTAAATAGGTTTATTATAGGTTAGTTTAATCTATGTAAAAGTTTCATTCAAAAATATCATTTCATAAATGCAATTAATGTGATTTATTTATTTTAAACTGAAATTTCTGCCGAAATCGTAACTTTATCCGAAATTTCCTTAAATTTGAAAAATCGAAACCGAATTTTGAATCCTTGTTTCTTGGTAACGCGGTTAACCTAGAACCTAGGATCTACAACAGTAACTTGGAGCTTGCCAGTATAGGAATATCACATACCAAATGGCCCCACAACACATTAAGCGCTGCGACTCTGATTTCAACCCATCCATTTGTAGTGATGCTATGGTGGCTGGAACGAAGGTACTGGGTGGCAAAACCACTGACCCAAGAAACGACAACAACAACCGAACCACCGAGAGATAATGAAAGAAGCGCTTTATTCCAAGCAAGCTCGAGATGGAGCAATACGGCTTCAGTGAAGTTCACGGCGACCGTGTTTGGGCGTAGGAATTCATTGAAAACAGAACGTAGCCTGCTTTCCTTCATTGTCACCGGTGCTCTGCACAGAGACTCTTTTATATCGATTGCAATATAAGGTGGCACCGTCTCTTCTTCTTTTACTAGGGAAAATGCAAGCACTTCTTCATCTGCCGCGTTGAGCTTAGAGTCTTAAGTGATGGATCTTGGTTGTTTCGCTTGCTTTTTTGGGGTCAGGATCGCTCTCCAGTCATCCGTTGTTGAGTTCTTGCTCGATGATCTTGGCTGTTTCACTTGCTTTTTCGCGCTTGTAATCGCTCTCCAGTCTTCCATTGTCAGAATACGGTCGGGCCGTCCAAGCTCTGAGAGGGTCGCCAATTTATAGCCTTGAGTTATCTAAATACGCTCTCACCGGCGGGGCTCTGGCTAGGCTAAGAAGCTTGTGACTGTGGTGAATCCTGATCTGCCCAGTTTACCCATACCATGTGCATTATTTGATGAGCAGTAGCAGCGTCATTCACCGTCACCTTGGTGGGCATTCGTCATCCCCGGCTTGATAAACTTAAATTCTAAATTCCTAACTAGAGAGAAAACCAACTTTTCTGAAAAACTGGGTGGGAGACTGGGAAGGATTTGTAGGTGTTTTTATTTATTTAATTTTTGGATTAAATTCAGTTTACTCCCTTGAAATTTGGGCCTAAAATCAGATTGGTCCCTATTTCTGAAAATCGATTACGATGGTCCCTATACTCTCAAATGACATCACCCGAGTCCAAAATTTAAATTTGGCTCGAAACATGACGTCAGCTGCTGAGTTGGAGCCGACATAGGGGCCCACTTTTCAGTTTTTTCAACCACAAGAAGGGCAAAACGGACATTTTCACAATAAAATGATTTAAAAAAAAAGAGAGGAAGATGTCTTCGTTTTCTTCTGAACCTCCAATTCCCTTTCCTCCTCCTCCTCCTCCTCCTCTTCTTCTTTCGAACCCATCAATTAAAAACCAACCATCGTCAAAGAAGTCTGATCAATTCCCATAACTGTATCACTCAATTTCCACATCTAAACACAACATTGATATCATATTACAAAGAAAAGAAAATGTCACAGAGTGATCACCTACCTAGTAGCATTACAAACCCATAATCACAATCCATATAAGCTCAAATGCACATCTTCAAACACAAATTGAAGTTCGAAACCCATAATCACAATTCACAACATCTTCCACTGTACCCCAACCAGCAATTCGAGGATCATATGCTGCTTTCACAAAATTCTCACAAATTTGAGGAAGCGATAATCCACTAGAGAATCGGCTCTTTAACTAATCAGCTATCTAGAAAACCAAAAACCACAACTCTTTCAAATTCAACACCGAACACTGTAAATACACAAAATCAAAAGCAAAATGTGAGAATGGATCAAAACCTCGCCGCGCAATGTCATGGTCAAGACACGTCCTTTCTTGACCCACTCCCAAGGATAAGCAATGAGCATCCGAAGCTTGACGACGAAGCTCTTCCAGAGGCTCACCTCCTGAAACTGAAACTTGCCGCTCGGATAGTTCTTGTCCGTCGTAGCTTTGCACTTTCGACATCAATTTTAGCCTCGGGGGCTGAAACGCTGCCATTTTAGGTCGATTCGTCTGGTTTGGTCACAGACGATGACTCGCCGAAGGCGTGGACGGAGAGGCGGCGGCGGAGAAAGAGAGGAGGAGGAGAGTGAGAGAAGACAGAGGAATTGCTTAAGGGGTTCTTGGAAGACGGAGGTGTCGATGAAGGGGGCGGCGGACATGGAGGTGTCGGGGGAGACGTCGTTCTTGCCGTCGGAAGAATCGATGGGTCTGGGTCTTTTCTGGTCCGACTCAGAGCTAGTGAGGAAGTTGTTGATGACCCGACCAGAGCAGGTGCTCTGGAGCTGGATCTGGGATTTGCTGCGGGTACGGATGCCCAGAGGTCGCTTGGAAGCTCTATTTGCTTCCATGGCCGCTTCACAGAGAGAGAGAGAGAGTATAGAGAAAAAAAATTAAAAAAGAGAGAAAAAAATTAGAAAATTTTGAAATGTCCATTTTGCCCTCATTGTGGGCCCCCATGTCGGCTCCAACTCAGCAGTTGATGCCATGTTTCAAGCCAAATTTAAATTTTGGACTCGAGTGATGTCATTTAAGAGTATAGGGACCATCACAATCGATTTTCAGAAAGATGGACCAATCTGATTTTAGGCCCAAAGTTTAGGGGAGTAAACTGAATTTAATCCTTAATTTTTTTTTTAATACAGAGGTATTTATAGGTTGGGGACTTGGGGTTAATGGGCCCGCATTTGCTTTTTTCCTTTTTTTTTTTTTTTTTTTTTTTTCTTTTAGGTCAAACTTGTTTTTATCTTAAAAAAAAAAAACAATTGTTTCAACAAAATGATTTTTTCGATCCCGGCTTTCTAAAAAAATAAAAAAAACAACATGATTTTTCTCCCAAAAATTGAAAGGAAAAATTTTAAAAACAGTGCATGACGTTTGGTCACTCTAAATTTAGGTTAATTTACTTTTCAAAGTATTAAAATGGTACATGACTTTCAAAATCCGACCTAAATTTGGTACATGCTCCATTTTTTTTTGAGAAGATTGGTACATGCTCCGTTAGTTTGAGTAGTCTCTGTCAAATTTGCAAGGGCAAACTCGTCTAGCAAGGATTGATTGAAAAAAAAAAAACGTGCATGTTATTGCTATGGACACCCAATATGCAACACCTCATCATCTCCTCCACCATTGCCACCATTATCACCGGTATCACAGAACCTTAGTAGGGACAAATAAAGTTGGTATATAAAGTTGCTTAGTAGGGAATCCGCGCATGTACCCTTCAAGCGACATAGAATCTGGAGGGGGTGGTAACCAGGTCACAGTGAAACCTAGTGAAGATAATTTGGCAGCTTTATCTTCACTAGGTTTCAGCTTAATTAATCAATATTGTTCTCTTTATCATGCTGTACTGGCTTTTCAGTTCATTTTAGGTCACCAGTTTCCAAAAAAAAAAGAAGAAGTTCATTTTGGGTAACCGGAATTGTTTTCACATGTTAAACTGTTAAACACCAACCCTTTTCAGTAAACTGCAACTAATTAGTTAGCTGTGATTGATTGTAAATTTGGAAGGTGAACTTTTACCAAAGATGTGTATTTATTTATTATCAAACTTTGTGTAGGTGGATGGTGATCATTAGACGTTCCTCTTTTTTGAGGTTCTTGGTCTTGTGTAGGACAGTTTCTGTTCTTTTTGTGCTTCGATTTCAGTTTATCTTACCAAAATATACAGAAGAAGAAAACAGAGAATGATTGATATTTTGTAATATCTTCCTTTTCGTATGATGACTTTGTTTTTAGTACTTCATTTCCACCCTAGCCTTTTGTGGTAATTCTTATGTGGTTGATGGTTAGTTGCTAATTAAATTGTTCTTTAATCCGAGGCTCATTTTCTAGTTGGTTTGTGCTGCAAAAGTTTAGAAGTTAGTTGGAGAAAGTTTGAGTTGCCAAAGTTAATGGTCCTTGAGACGTCACACTCTGATTCAAGTTTCATTATTTTGTTGATCTTTCAGCTCAAAAGCATATCTGAGGATTCAGTAGTTGTAGACCGAAAACAAAACATATTACAGTACTTTGTCCCTATATGGAAGATACTCAGAGAGTCAGAGATGCATCGCTGACTTGGCTAAGAAGTTTTGCTGTAATGTACTTGACAAGGAAGCTATCTCCTTCTATGGTCTAAGTTCACATACCTTCTTCTTCTGTATGTTTACAATAATTCATACCATGGCAATGCTTCTTTAGCTTTCCATTTTAATTCATGGTTTGAATGATGCAATGCCAATTCAAACGAACAGGTATTTGATGGCGATTTATCATAATATTGAATTGTCAACAACAAGACTTGAAATGCTTGACAAGTCTTTCAAGTCTTCTTCCCACAATTATGTAGAACACCGGCATTATAGGTGCCTAGAACAAAAACACCATGGATCCAGGGCTCTACAAATCTACAAAATCAGGGGATGTTTGATTCCTCAGAAAACTTCTTGGTGATAATTCTAGCCTTCTATATAAACTTACACCTTGAGAAAACACACCCCTCCATATAGCTGTGCAATTCGGACACAAAAATGTCGTGGTTGTGATTTATTGCAGATCCGGATCAGTTCTCAAACAGCAAAACTAACAGTGGCTGCAAGGTTTGGTCAGTTCTCTATTGTCAACTATCTTGTCAAACTTTAAGGGTTCGCTACCTTATTAATGAAAAATGAATACGATCTAACAGTCGGATTTCCTCGAATCAAAATCCTAAAATCCGAACACAGAAATTCCATATCGATTTCAAAAGTTCGATCACCAATCACAAAAAAAAAAAATCATATTGACACGTTCGTATCACAAAACTCTATCTGACGAGCCAAAGCAGAAGGCCAGAAACAACCTCACGTGCCCCCACACTCAGCCACAAGTGGCTGTGCATGAGCCCAACACGCCGCCGACTCCGACTCCGACTCCGATTTGGGTCACAACACTTATTCCAAAATGTTCATTAAAACATCCCCAACAATTTTTACAACTAGCACAAAGTCCAATTTCAATCAAGGTAGTCGGAATTTACTTTGAAAGCCGCAGAAATCCATAAAACTTCAAGCTTTCGATTCTTCCTCCTCTCTTCAAATCGCTTCAAGATATTTGGAGTGTCTGCTCTATAGTGAATGGGCTTCAAAACCCAACCCATTTCGTCTTTGGAGTTGGAAGTTATGGTTGGGTCGACTTTGTGGGTCTGCCGTTGTGGTTTTCAGGTCACTACGCTTTCTACACTCCAAATGGTGCTCCACCACCACCAAGGGGAAGAAGAGGAAGCCGGCGTGTGTCGAACACCATCGGTGCGATGCTAAACGGAGGCCGGAAGGGGGAGCACCCGTCGGGTCTCTGGTTAGGGTCGGATCAGGCCGTGGTTCGAGCTAGAGAGAATTAGGGTTTCTACTTTGGGCTGAAGGGTGAAAAATGACTTACCATTTTCGGTAAGTCCTCCATTTATACCCCTTTCTTAGAATAGTAACTTTAGTTTTTTGACCATAACTTTTACATACGAACTCTGATTTGAGTGTGTCACATGTCTACGAACTTGGTTTGACTTCCTCTACAATTTTCGTGAAGAAAATTTTCTCAAATGAGGAACGACATAAAAAGTCAACTCTTCAGTAAACTAAAAGTTTGAAACAAGGTAAAACGTAACAATAGTTTTCGTTTACCGTCCAAATGACTAGTAAACCAGTAAATTTAGGTATGGGACATAACAGCAATGGCAAACCCAAGTAACGATCATATTCTTTTACACACTTCACTTCTAGAATACTTGCCTAGTGAGCTTGGACTGCTGGAGCCATATTCTTGCTGAGAACCACACTATTTTTTTGTAAATTTATTCATTGTCCCGTAGCTCTCTCATACACATCAAGCAGGGTTCTATACTTTTAACATTCATCCTCCACAGCTGACCCAAAAAGAAAACTATCATCTGCAAAAAATAAATAATGAAGAATAGGAGCACCTGGACACATGCGCAATCCCTGCAAACTACCCTCAGTCACTTTAATTCCTACGTCGTACTTTAGTGTGAAAATTAATTTAATCCTTACATTTTTAATGTCATCAGAAAAGTGGTGATGTGCTTCAACATGAGATTTTTTTTTTTGGACAACGATGACATATAAATGCCCCTAAACTGGACCACCTACTATTCTCCGAACTCGAGTTAGTGTTGGATGCATTGTATTTAGTGAATTTGTATTGACCATTGTTTCAATAGAGTTTTTTTCTTTTTCTGTTTTAATGTAAAATGTGGGTTAGAGACTTAACTTTTTAATTTTGGGCGGAGCCAATGTCAAATCATGATAAAATCTAGAATGAACAATCGATAATTTCATTTGAACTACAAATAGTAACTTTAGATTTGATTTTCTTTATCAATCAATACATATTATTATTATCAATTTTTTATTTAATGGGTGGATTTGAAAAGATTAAAATTTAAAAAATTGGGTTCAATTGTCAACTCAATCAAATTATTTTTAATAGAAGTTAATATTATTTAGGAAAATGTCTATTTACTTAAATTTGAGCTACACTTATCCCATTTACTCAAACATCTTACTAGATTTCCCACTTACCCAACAAATTACATATTTTTCGCTCTAATACCTAATTAAGTTATTTATTTATTTATTTTTGGGACACTTTTGCCTCTCTCCATTTGTCACTTAGAGAGAGAGAGAAGTCATCGGAGACTTCTTCGGTCACCCGTCGAGGAACTCTGGTGACTGGTCGCTGGAATCCCGTCACCGGAAGTCGGAATCCGGTGGCCGGTCTCCGAAATCTAGTGACCGGTGATCGGAGTCCAGCGTCCGATTTTATTGTTCTCCAATAATAACAAATAAACTTATTGCCCCACAATAATATGTTGGGCTTTATTGGGGGGGGGGGGAGTAATACAAGTTTCCTGCGACCTCTTTGAGAACTTCCGGCAACCTCCGGACTGGTGACCAGAGTCTGATTTTATTGCCCTCCATTAATACCCAATAAACTTTTTATTGCCCCCCAATAAAAATTTATTGGATTATTGGGGGGTAATAAAAGTCTCCGGCGACCTCTTGGGGAACCTCCGGCAACCTCTGACCTGTGACTTGATTCCGGCGACCGATGACCGAATTCCCGCAGCAGTTGACCGGAGTCCTGCGGCGTCTCTAGTGACTTTTTGATTATTTGGAGGACAAACTTGTCTTTTTACATTTAAATGGGGTAAGTGGACACATAAAATCTTTTAGTGGTGTAAGTGAACATTTGTTGGGCCCAAATCATTTGCCAAATACAGGACGGGCTTTATTGGCACGAACTTTATATGCTCATGGGCAGGCCTGTGCTTCACATATTTGTGAAAGCGCAGGTCATTCCTTGCTCATTTAGGGCTAGTTTGGGATTGCTGTGATTTAAAAAAAAAACGGTTGCTACTGTGTTATGAGAATAATCAACTGTGAATTAAAACAGTTTCATGTTTGGTAAATAATATTTTTAAAAGTGTTGTCAGTACATAAAACAATTGCAGAGTATGTTTTGATCTACAACAGCTTCTAAAAGCAACCTCTGGGCTGCTTCTAAAATCTGCTGCTAGTGACCTATAACTTCCAATTAAAGCTGCTTTTTATTTATTTACCAAACACAATAAAATCTAAAATTTTGAACAAAAGCTGATTTTTTTTAAAAAACGAAGCAATCCCAAACCGGACCTTAATACTTATGGGTTACGGCTACAGGCACTCAGGGCCGGACAATAATTGGGCCATCATATCTTAGGACAAAACTAACCCAACCCCACCCCATTTTACAGGCCTAGTGTCACGCCCCTGATTTTTAACAAAAATAAAAATCGATATATATAATCCCATAATTATACATGCGTGAACGTTCAGTCATCAATACAAATACCTGGAACATCTTTCCCTTAAAACAAGTATATACTGATGCCCTGAACCAATCCAAGTTAATATACACTCGCTCCACAGAGTTATATATTACACAAATTTACGAATTAAATTGTCATCACAAAATAAAACGTAAATGCTCCTCAGAGCTTACTACATAGCGGAAGTCATACACTGGCAAAGCCAACAAAATTTGCTTCCTACCCGTTCTGCTACCAACAAGCTACCTCAGCTTCAGCCACGATTTTCCTGACCTGCAGGATTAACCCCTACACCGTTTGAATGGTGCACTGGGGTTGCCAAACAACAAACCCGGTAAGCTTTTGCAAGCCCGTATGAGTAACTCATGAACATCAATCAACAACTCACATCAATCTACTTAAGGAACACATGCAACCATGATTCCTTCTAACATTCCACATCCTTTCCACAGAAAGGACAACATGAGTCACCGCCGTGACAATGTTCTATTTGCTAACTTAAACATCAAGTAGCAATTCAAGCCTCATCTAGACAATTAAAGAAGAATACCATCGGAACTCTCCTTTAAACTACATACCTATGAGTCTCCAGCAACCTCGACCGTTACTCCCATAAGCTATCATGGCAGACAGACTAGAGCTCTATTGAAATCGTAATCACTCGTCCTACCAAGGACGTGATTACCTATTTCCTGCCTTGGTCACCATCTGCGACCTGTCACCATCTGTGACATATGATTTCAGACCCCGTCTGATCATGAAATCAAACATCAAGGTCGCCATCTGCAACCTGTCACCATCTGTGACATATGACCTTCACACCCCGTCCGGTCTCAAAGTCGAACGTTAAGTAAGTCACACCTGACCTAAAACGTTACTAACATCTAATTTCGGCTTTCCTATCCCTGCTCACCATCTGTGACCCTTGGCACAAAGACCAATACATTTAAACGAGTCACGCTTGACTCAAAAATGTAACATCAAACTCAATACATTTCAACAATAGAAAACATCTTTTTCCACAATATTGTTTCCATGAAAAGTCACATTCAACAATAATATAAGCATCATCATGCATATTATTCATCAAATACCATCCACAAGAATATATATATTTCACATAAATATATATATACGTAGTCATTCGCTCAGGAATGCCTACTAATACCAACTATAATTTGCAGTTAATTAATTAACGCCAAAACAATAATGGTACTTCTGTTCGTAAAGATCCTTGTAAGATTTACTCACCTCGAATTCCCGCTGCGTCTTCAACCAAGAACAAAGCGGCCAATCCGCCAATTAACCGTCCAAATACTTCGTCAAGTACCTAATCACAAACGGTTTCCACTTAGTAACGATTCACATTTGATTTAAGTCCGAAACCCCTGTTTTGAACTAAAATCCCCAAAGTGGCGCCAATCGAGGCAAAACCACATCCGAGACCTCCCAAAGTCTCCGGAATACGCCCACGATCGATATGACCCAAACACAAGTTGATCGGACGCTCGAATCCTCACGGATCGAATAAATTCACCGATATGAAATGGTAAAAATCATAACAAATTCATTCGAACTCCAAAACTTGCATATTATATATCGAAACGCTCATATCAACGAGTAGAAGACCTATAATACCAGAAACAGTCCCATACATGGCCGGAACGCCGCCACAGGCGGTGGCGCACCGCCGCCGGCCAAAACTCAATATTTCACAAAACTCCCAACATCAAAAAGCTTCATCTAAGCATGCTTGTGAAATCTCATAACTAACTCGAAGTCAGAAAACAACCATAAGGGATCGAAAACTACCTCACAAGCCGTGAACAGTAATCCAAACTGAGTTGATCGAGTTTTCACATGTATCCTTCCAAACAACCACCACAGATCGCACAAGGAGGCTGCTGCGAACTCCCCAGGCCAAGGTTGAAACGCCGCCGACGTTGGAAGCCGGAAAACCAATCGGGTCCAAGAACACCCAACTGCACCGCCTTGCAGCGCCGCCGTGGAGGAGAATCGGAGCTAGAGGACACCAGAGGGACGACCAGACGGAGGAGGCGAACTGATCTGGAGAGTTTTCATCGCCAGAGACCGCCGCAGTTCGCCGGAAAAGTCGGGTCGGATCCTCCGGGTTCGGGTCGGGTCAGACGGAAAACTCAGATAGTGAAGGTATCGACCGAGAGAGAAAAAAAGGTTTCCGGAAATGGAAACTGAAATTATGAAAATAATTTCTGATTTTCTCTATTTATACTAAAACGGAAACTTCTTCCGATAGCCATAACTTTCTCATACGAACTCCGATTCCCGCGTTCCGCATGTCCACGAACTCGTATCGACGCGCTCTACAACTTTCATGAAGAAAGTTTCCCGAGAATCCCAACGTACAAAAAGTCAAACTTCACACGACCCCCTAAACTGTGAAATTCAAATAATTATACGGACGAAAACCATTCCACTTCACATACAATCTACGAATAAAGCACAATAACAATTATTCGTACAACTGGTCCATTATTAATTACTAAAATTAAATAACAGAAATCCAGGTCATCACACCTAGTTAAACACACCTTTCAAAACCCAGCCTAAATTCTTTCTCTCTCTCTCTCTCTCTCTAAATGTCATATTCTGCTCCAATATCGCTTGACACTTCTGTATTTACTTCAAGCTAATTATGGATTTTCATTTTATATCCCTACCCGCGCACCCTATGGTATGGGGATATATATTCCCATTTCTTTTATGTGATTAACCCCTTTATTTAACTTGCTTCTGTAACTAACATTGAATTTGAAATTGAAAACCGTATAAGATGACTAGAGAGATATATTGACGAACATGCGAATTGATTATCTGATCTAACTAACATCGTAAAGGTTATGTTTCAAATCTCACTGGAATCAATATGAATGGGGTGGGGATAAAAAAAAAAATATTGGCGAAGTTTAGTGAGATGAATGCACAACATGTTTCAAATCCAATTAAAGAAGGCATCGACTCACATTTATACTTTATGTAAACAAACTGAAATAATAATAATAATATTGCATTTCTTCTATCTATTACACAGAGGGATGGAATATCAACTACAATAATCTATAACAACCGAAACAAAATGTTTACACCGTACCTTTGATTTTCACTTGAAATTTGTACAAAGAATAAAGATTTATGAATGCAAATGTAATCTGTTTATACATATTTGGTAACAATTTATTCATCTAGTTTTGGTTACCATGAATTAATGCATGTTTGAACAACCTACCTGATATATGACAAAAATAATAACAAGAACTAGCTGCAGAGAAAACATCTATAGGACACCATTCTGCACAAAGCATGGCTTAATTGGCATGCCTTGTTTTCGGTTTCGGTTTCGGTGGAGCGCGTACATCTTGGGGACTTGGTGTTGGGGCGCGTACATCTTGGGGACTTGGTGTTGGGGCGCGTACATCTTGGGGACCCTTTGAGCTCCCCTTTGCCAACGTGTCCTGAGGGGAATACATGATCAATTGCAACTGCTTATCTTGTGACTTAACTCTTAACGATGATGGTTATGGACATAAATCACTTTGCTTTCCAAAGGCCTTATTTATACTTGTCGAGGGTTGCTGCTGTCCTGCCGGAGGGTTATTTCGATCAGGAAAGTGAGGGGAAACTTTAATTAGTTACGTAGCCCCAATGTGCAAGTACCACAGAAAGTTCAAACTCTTTTACCATATATCACGTTTGATTAAATGAAAACCAAATCGTCCTAACAACCGGCCAGTTTTCATGAGTTAGGGATAGCTAGTTTGGTTTTCAACAGTGTAATGCAAACTATCCAATGCTGGCTGTTGGATAGTAATACATGAGTACATGATTTCTTCCGGGCCATGGAGAGCTTGCTTCCTGTTCTACGTAGTGCTTTCTTTTTTGTTTCTCGTTAATTTCCTTGATCAGATTGGGTATATGAATATCCTTTTGTTAATATTGACTGAAACCAATCGGTGGAAGAACATGACTAGAAATTAGGGATATACCCACACCTGCGTGCAAATTACGTCGTTGATCAAATGATTCAAATCTATACGTACAAGCTAGGAAATTGTTGGACAGAGTAAGCTAATGAGATCTCATATTACAGAAGGAAATCGTGAAGAGCGAATGACCAAACAGAGCGTAGCAAGCTCTATCTTCTTGTCCATTTACAGACCCAGAAACAAATTCACAAAAGACTCGGGAAAATCTATTGTAGCTCTTACAGGAATTGCTATGCGGTTCTGGGGAACTTGCATAAGTTCACTCAGATAAATTCTAAACCGCGTTTGAACCGCAAGGTTTGACGGGTCTGAATCTCATTTTTCATTGCCACCTACTAGTGCATGTAGCTTGCTGGGTATTATATCTTTGGCCTGCAGATTTCGTGTCCCACTTCATTGTTTCCTTATTTATTTCACTTAACTCGGACAACTCTAGAGTCCAAGATCGAACTCCTGCAATGTTTCCTTGCAGATATCTATGGGTATTGGTTTGATAGTCTTCTGTTAAAGCTGTTTCGGGGAAATATTTGAAGACATTCTGCACCAATTTTTTCAGACAGTGATTTGGTGCTGTTCACGCAAGCACGACTGGCATAAACTACCCCATGAGGAAATTAAAGGGATGTTGTGTTGGGAATAGGGAGAACCTTACCATGGATGGATCAAACTTGATAAGTAAACATTCAAAACAAAAAACAGAAATTTCACCAAGTAAATTTCTGTAATCCTCGGTCAGCAAGAAGAAAAGAACTCGAACGTAAACATCAACTTCATCTTGTGTAGTTTACAAGAACTTGATGCTGAGAATTTGGGTATGGAAACAAGTAACCCTAACGTCAGAGCAACACTATTTCCAATTAATTTCATTTTCTATGAAGAGTTTATTATGGAATTGAACCAACCTTTCATACCAACGAGTTCTGTGGTTTGGTTTTCAGAGAAGTGAGTTTGAATGGTACGTGATTGCTTCTAGGATTGCTCCTCCTAAATCACACATTCCTGGAAAGGGAAAAGAAACTTTTGGCTGATTTTAGTCTAACTTCACGGAGGTTTCTTTCTTATATGTTTTCATATTAGGAGTTTGATCTTTGATCTGAAATGGCTTCTGCACGTAATTGAATGTCATTGACTTTGAAAACCATCGAAGACGATGAACATAAATTAGGGATAGGCATGTGGATCAGAAGATATATATTATCAAATTACAGAAGAAATAATCAAATTCAACGGATCAGCAACAAATTCTGGTCGTCTAATCTTGTCTCGCACCTCGACCATGCAGGCACTTTCTTATAATCTTCCGAGAAACAGTCGGACATGGCATGCCGGCCTGCGCAGAACAACGACCAAACAAACCAGAGTTAGAGAGATGGATGCACAAGGAATCGACGCGTATATGTAGCTTACTGCATACAGTTCTGCGAAAATGAGCCCAAAAAAATTGAACCCGTAACGTCGAGAATGACCATTAGACCAACCCAGTCAACTGTGACCCTGTCGGCTTTCGGGGAAATATATGAGCAACACAGCAGCAGTTTTTTGGTTCTTTCCTTTATTTCTTTTCCTTCGTTTTTGTACGGCAAATGAAGTATATTGATCAATTAAAAGATTGCAGTCAAATGTGGCTTGACTAAGAAACCAAAAAAAGGAAAAAAAAGAAACCCATTGTGGGATCAATATCTGAATATAGAACAGCTGTCCTCATATCATTTGTCGTAAAATCAAGTTCAAAATTTTTGTGGTGTACTCAACTTCACGCGATCATCTTCTTTTCTTCAAATCAGTCGTCTCTCATTCTCCCTTTCTCTGTTTCTCCGTCTCTCCATTCTTCATCTTCGATTATAAAAACAAAAGGTTCAAAAAGAGAAACAACCTAATTTAAAATGGTGAAGGCTTGAGTTAAATTTACAAGGGATGGAGTAGTACTGAGAAGAAAGAGGAGAAAACAAGCTCTTCGACCGCACCACTCTGTCCAAGACCACCGACAAGGTCGAGTTCATAGCCGAAGACCTCACTCACGACTCCACTTCAACTCGCATATCGGGTCGGTGTTGTGCCTTACTGCTGCAATCATAGTGTTGAGTAAAAATTTGCATACAGTGAGCGTAAATGTCACCCAACATAATTTCACTCGTATCCAGTTAGTGAATAAAGTTTTAATTATTTTGGGTTCGACTCATTCAAGACAGAATGTGTCTCTTAGTTACAATCCCTTGTTATAGGAAAACATCGTTTGATTGAAGAAACCAAATGATGGGAGATGTGTTTGTTTGTTTTTGCGGCTGCACCCGGATATCTGAATGGGTTGCTTATGTACCCTTGGAGAGGGATCAAACTACTCGTAGTTCAAGAGTTCTAATGTGTGAATGACTCATTGGAGGGCTTTGATTTTAGAATGAGAGTAGTGTTTAGGGTAAATTTGGTTGAGGTGAACCAGGGATTCGATTTAGAGTTTAGAACGCGGTTGCATCTAGATGAATTTGGTTCTAGATTACCTACATACCCTTTGCAGAATGAAACCACATGTAGTTCTGACTTTTTGTATTAATTTGTTCTGCCTATGTATTTGTATTATTTTGTTCCACCCCTTCATTTCCAATATTCAGTTTTCTGTTCAACTCCATACATGTCACAGAATCAAAGGAGAGGGCTATGAGCATGCTTAGGACTGGTATCACATGATTTTTCGCATGATAGTAACCAAACTTCACAAGCCTCCGAAAGTGGTCCTCTACCATTGGTCTCTCTTTTGGAGTTTGTGAGTGGAATTTATCAGGTAAGTTTGAACTAAAAATTAAATACCTGAGGGCTGAGGAACTTTCTAGTTTTTTATAATTTTTAGTTCGAGTTAATAGTTTTATATTCTCTTTTATTTTATTTTATTTTTTTCATCATCCCTCTCTCGCTTTTGCTTATCGGTTGGACCCCATATTTACTTTCTTTTGTAAATAATTTTTTAAGAAGGAACCAGAGCTGTTGTTTGGAAGTAACTCAAATAAAGGCATTTTTTCCCTATACTTGATGAAGGTTTAGTATCTTTATCTACTTGGAAGATATTTCAATCATGAACTGTCATAAAAAGAGGATGTGGTCGGGAACAAAGGTTCTAGATATACCAAATCACCTTAGTTTCTGTGTGCTGGGTTATTTAAAATCCCGATTTATCTATATGTGAACTGTTGAATAACTGTTGCTACTGCTTGCGCCATTTGTTCCTCTTGAGGATCCTGAAAAGTACCAACACTATCTCTTTGTTTCTTCTTTATTCTGGGTTGTCAGTTTCCTTATGCAGAACAGTCAGCATAAAGACAATGACGATGTTTCATTTTTCAGTAAATTACCAATTGTCAGATTTTGATGTTTAAACATTTTAGAATTTGGACTAACAGTGTTATTATGCAGACAATTCAAATCTGAACTTATATATACTTTGATGTTTAATTATAAAACTTCGAGATACAGTCTGACGCTTCTTTGTTTGGAATTAATTTTTTAAATTTTGGTTATTATCTTTGTTTGGTATCCTTTGGGATTAGTTTGATGTAGATAACAAATTTTAAGGCTATCATCCTTTTAAAAAAAATTATTTCAAATTTGCAGGAAGGAGATAGATGGGGAGCTGAGAGTCAACCATTGCTCCAACAACAGCAGTAAAATGTAGAGTAGAGCTGAAGCTTTGCAAAATGTTGGGTCCACCATTCATGAGCTGAGTAATATTTTCAACCAGTTGGCTACATTGGTTTCTGACATCTGAGCAAGGAAAGATTTATAAGTTGAAAAACTGAATGTGTGCATATGATCATTGTACTCAATATAAGAATACACAAATTTACCTGGAATTGCAGCCATTGTTGAAGACAACAGTTTGAACTTGTGAGCTGGTGTACTTGTTTTGTTCTCCTCTGAGCTATCCCCTAAGCTGTCTCTAATGGGCAGAGAACAATGTATGCCTGATAATAGCTAGAGCAGGGACCAAGTACTTAAGTAGGCAAAAAAACTAGCCACCTTCCCATAAAGGTTTACTAGTCCTAATAGCAGTAGGGATATCAATCCTGATTCACATACAAAAGAGTTTACTAATGATACAAAGCATGACCATTACGTAAATTTGTATCCTCAATGCAGGAGGAATTAAACTAGAATAGCGCACTCTGTCCGATTACTTTTTCTGCAAGTAGAGTAGCAAATTATTGCATTCCTAATCAAGATTGATAAGTCCACAAAATCTTACAAGATTGCTATTAGGTTTCTCTAATTTCACCTTATTACATTGTTACAGAAGTTGGTGCTAGCTCTAAGCAAAGATAGTACTAATAATGGAATTTTTTGCTTTTCTAGTATTTCACACATATGTATGTTTTTATTATTACTGGTGAATTGTGTAAGAAAGCAACCAATACCATCTCTTAGATATGTAGGAAGTTGAGCTAATGGTATGCCTCTCATATTAGATAAGAAAGGTAGAAAAAGAAGTTCAAAATAAGCCTGCAACTCAAAGGAAATAAAGGTTGCACAGATTCATTTTCAAAACCTACAAAGAGTAAAACTTTTGAGAAATGTGATTTCTGTAGCCTAACGAATATATGGACAAATTCTATGTCGAGGTTGGGAGTAGTTTTTGTCTATAGTTGTGTTGTGTGCAAGCAATCTGCATAATCAGTAGCAAACTATTTACTGTGTTCAGTATATGCCTATGAAAATCTAAGGATTAAATTCAGTTTAGTCCCTCAAACTTTAGGCCAAACATCAGTTTGGTCCCTCATCTTTTTTTTTTAATCAAACTCATCCCTGATCTCTCAAATTGCATCAATCTCGTCCAAAATTTGAATTTGGCTCGAAAGATGACGTCATGTGCTGAGTTGGAGCCGACACTGGGACCCACTTTTCAGATTTTAGAAGGGCAAAATGGACATTTCATATTTAATCTAATTTCTAATTCTAATTCTCTCTCTCTCTCTCTCTCCATCGAACATCTCGACTGGAGCTTCACCAGCAACACTCCCAAACTGAAATGGCCGGCCCCCAAATCTTCTCTCTACACCCAAAAACTCTTCTTTCTGGGCTCTCTATCTCTCTCTCTTTCTCTCTCCATCGAACATCTCGACTGGAGCTTCACCAGCAGCACTCCCAAACCGAAATGGCCGGCCCCCAAATCTTCTCTCTACACCCAAAAACTCTTCTTTCTGGGCACATCCAAATCACAGGCCTCCCAAAACAATTCCCAACAGATAAACAAAACCAACAGAGAACGTCTCTGTGATTGTTTACCTGAGGATGGACCACAGATCTACGGCGGCGATCGAAAGGGAAGCGATCGGAGGTCAGGGGTACCCCACCTGCAGGCATAACCGCTGCTGCTAGGGCTCGCTGGCCCGTCGACCCCCAGCTCTGATTCGGTCCTCGCCCACAGAATACCACCACCTCCATCACACCCCAAACCCTCGATCGATTCCTTCACTTTGCAATCTGGTTGGGCTTCGGGTCGAAGTTTTCGTTGCTGGAGCTCGACTCGAAGGTCATGGAGAAACCAACCGGGGGTGATATTTGATGGAATTGGGTGAATGTGAGAAATTAGGGCTTTAATCGGGTTTGGGGAGATAGAGAGAAGGTTGTGCCTACGCCACCAATTCCGATCGAGGAGGAGGACGAGGAGCGAGACAGCGTGGTGTGGAGCTTCAGATCGAAGGGAGGTGGAGGTGGAGGTGGAGGTGGAGGTGGTAGAAGGGGTTTTGTGGTCATCAATCTAGAGAGGAAGAAGAGACAGATCGAGAGAGAGAGAGAGAGAGAGAGAGAAAGAGAAGAAAATAGAGAAAATTAGAGAAAAAAATTAGAAATTAGATTAAATATGAAATGTCCATTTTGCCCTTCTAAAATCTGAAAAGTGGGTCCCAGTGTCGGCTCCAACTCAGCACATGACGTCATCTTTCGAGCCAAATTCAAATTTTGGACGAGATTGATGCAATTTGAGAGATCAGGGATGAGTTTGATTAAAAAAAAAGATGAGGGACCAAACTGATGTTTGGCCTAAAGTTTGAGGGACTAAACTGAATTTAATCCAAAATCTAAAGTGTCACTTTTCCAGAACATGCAACTTAGTTAGCATGAGGGATATTTATCTAGGGTGAAAACTGGGATATAGTTTTGGATTCATACTGGATATGTTACATCATTAGAAGTGTCGAAACAAAAATATTGCTTTTGTTGTGTATCATACATCACCTTTTGGTGCTATCATTATGTGATACATATTGTTCAAGTGCAAGTATTAGTTAGATTCTATTTCCGTGAATATCCTAATCATCTCATTTTGTTCAAGTTTAACTTGAACATATTCCATTGTGACAACTGCAGTATATATGTGTTGTATATTGTCATATAAAATTTTATATTTTCATTTTATATATGTTGCTCTTTGATGTTAGTTTGCTACGGAAATTTGTCTTCCGTCGATACAATATTTGTTTGGGATTAGTGATCTGTGAAATGTCAACCAACATTTGTGTTTCCTTTTCTAGTTGGTAAGTTGTATTTCATATGAAAATGATCGTCTGTGGGTGCAATTTGATCACCTGATTTCCCCCCTTTTGTTCCCTGTTCTTCCTCGCTTTGCATTTTGACCCCATTTTCATTTGTTATAACTCATGCTAATACTTGCTTTACTCCATAATCATTAATTCTATTTTGAGACATGTTTCCGTTCTTTTTCATAGATAAAAAACGTCTGGGATGTTGTACCTGCTGAAATTGGTGACAGATTTCACATTACATGTGGAATTGAGCAAGTATACACAACTGTGAAGAACTTGGAAGATACTATTTGAAAGTATTGATTTTTTCATGCATGTAAAAATGCTGTTTGCTTTAGTATTATTAGACTTTTGGAAAATGTGATTTCTGTAGCTGAAATTTTGTTTCTAAAGACTACTGTAAGTATATCATAAAGAGGTCAAGCATTTAGCTTCTACTCCAATCCTTGCTCCAGTGGCCATTATACCTAAGGCAAAGCAAAAAACAAGAGGATGGAGAATTGAACTGTACACACTGAGCTATGATATGATAGCGCGGGGTAACATATTAGGAGTATAAAATGCAAGCAAGCTGGATGTTGCAAAACTAAAAATTAAACCTCTTATTCAACTTTTCACTGGGATATTACAAACTGTTTGTAAAAAGGAAAATGCAATCAATCTCTCTTAGCTTTTGACTTACATTAGAGACAAAACTTTCTGAAAAGGAAAATCAGAAAAGGCAACCAACAAAAATGATCAGTAGTTTTAATTTAGGGGCTTTATTGTTTTCTGGTCCCATACACGCAGCATCCATTCTTGGCAAGGATTGAAATTTCTCCGAAATTGCCAAAATTTTCATAATTTTGAAGTATCGAAACGAAATTCATGTGCTATATCATTTCTGTATGGAGTTTTCCAAAATTTTCCGTTCATTTCCTCAAAATTCTTAATTTCAAAAATATCTACACACAAAAAATTCACACCAAATTTTTTATGTCACCGACAATGAGTTTTTCATTCATGCTTTCAAAGAGAAAATTTTATTTTAATTGCAATCAAGTACGGGGGATACACAAGGAAGACGCGATAATCATTTGTCTCTAAATGAGTTTGATCACTTTATTCGAATCTTGGCTCAATAGACATAGGAACTCAATATAGTGACTTGTTTGAGTTACATTGTATAGAATGGACGTTTTTTTTTTTTTTTTTTTTTTTTGTTAATTGCCTAAATCCGTTCTTTGTTAATAGCCAAAAAGACGAGCTTACATTGAGTTCCTATAATATAGTTAACCTTTGTTCTTTGCGATATGTTCTTTGTTATATATTAATGTAATCTCTAATAGGTTTATTATAGGTTACATTGTAAATAGGTTTATTATAGGTCACATTAACAAAATGTTCTTTTTAAATGTTCTCTGCTCTTCGAATCTGTTCTTTTGTTCTTCAAGTCTTAGCTCAACACATCACAATTCTATTATAAATGTACAATTTTAGAGAGGTTACATTGTAAATAGGTTTATTATAGGTTAGTTTAATCTATGTAAAAGGCTCATTCAAAAATTTCATTTTATAAATGCAATTAATGTGATTTCTTTATTTTTAACCGAAATTTCCACCGAAATCGAAACTTTCTAAGAAATTTCCTTAAATTTGAAGGACCAAAATCAAAACCAAAACACAACCCAGAACCTAGAATCTTCAACAGTAACTTGGAGCTTGCCAGTATAGGAATGCCACTACCAAATGGCCCCACAACACATTAAGCGATGCGGCTCCGATTTCAACCCATCCATTCGTAGTGATACCATGGTGGCCGGAACGGAGGTACTGGGTGGCAAAACCATCGGCCTAAGAAACGGCAACAACAACTGAACCAACTAGGGGTAATGAAAGAAGCTCTTTATTCCAAGCAAGCTCGAGATGAAGCAATAAGGCTTCAGTGAAGTTCACGGTGACCGTGTCTGGGCGTAGGAATTCATTGAAAATAGAACGCAGCTAGCTAACCTGCACAGGCATCGTCACCGGCACTCTCGGCGGAGACTCGTTTATATCGATTGCAATATAAGGTGGCACCGTCTCTTCTTTTTTTACCAGGGGAAATGCAAACACTTCATCCGCCGTATTGAGCGATGATCTTGGTTGTTTTGCTTGCTTTTTTTGGGTGGGGATCGCTCTCCAGTCGTCCATCGTTGAGTTCTTGCTTGATGATCTTGGTTGTTTCGCTTGCTTTTTCGCGGTGGGCATCGCTCTCCAGTCGTTCGTCATTGAGTTCTTACTCGATGATCTTGGTTGTTTCGCTTGCTTTTTCACGCTGGTAATCGTTCTCCAGTCTTCCATTGTCAGAATATGATTGGGCCATTCGGGCTCTAAGAGGGTTGCCAGTTTGCAGGCTTGAGTTATCTAAATACACTCTCGCTGGCGAGGCTTTGGCTGGGCTAAGAAGCATGTGATCGTGGTGAATCTTGATTTGCCGACGGCGTAGTTTACCCATACCATCCGCATTATTTGATGAGCAGTAGCGGCGTCCTTCGCCATCGCCTTGCTGGGCATTCATCATCCCTGGCTTGATAAACTTAAATTCTAAATTCCCGATGAGAGAGAAAACCAACTTTTCTGAAAAACTGGGTGGGAGGATTTGTAGGTGTTCTTTTTTGATACAGAGGTATTTATAGGTTGGGGACATGGGGTTAATAGGCCCGCATTTGTTTTTTTTTTTTTTTCAGGTAAAACTTTTTTTTATATAAAAAAAAAAAAACTCGTTTCAACAAAATGATTTTTTCGATCCCGGCTGACCGGCTGTCAAAAAAAAAAATGATTTGTCTCTCAAAAATTGAAAGGAAAATTTTTAAAAACAATGCATGACGTATGGGTCACTCTAAATTTAGGTTAATTTACTTTTCAAAGTATTAAAACGATACATGGCTTTCAAAATCCAACCTAAATTTGGTACATGCTACTTTTTTTTTTTTTTTTTTTTTTTGAGAAGATACATGCTCCGTTAGTTTGTAGTTTCTGTCAAATCTGCAAAGGCAAACTCATCTATCAAGGGTTGATGAAAAAAAATAAAAATTAAAAAACAACTTGTATGTTATTGCTATGGACACCCAATATGCAACACCTCATCATCTCCTCCACCATTACCACCGATATCACAGAACCTTAGTAGGGACAAATAAAGTTGGTATATAAAGTTGCTTAGTAGGGAATATGGCCATGTACCCTTCAGGCGACACAGAATTTGGAGGGGTTGGTACCCAAATCACAATGAAACCTAGTGAAGATAAAGTATAATTCGGCAACTTTATCTTCACTAGGTTTCAGCTAGATTAATCAATATTGTTCTCTTTATTATGCTGTGCTGGCTTTTCAGTTCATTTTGGGTCACCGAAATTGTTTTCACACGTTAAACTGTTAAACACCAACCCTTTTTAGTAAACTGCGACTAATTGGTTTGCTGTGATTGATTGTAAATTTGGAAGGTGAACTTTTACCAAAGATGTGTGTTTATTTATTAAACTCTGTGTAGGTGGATGGTGATCATTAGACGTTCCTCTTTTTTGAGGTTCTTACTCTTGTGTGGGACAGTTCCTGTCGTTTTTTGTGCTTCAATTTCAGTTTATCTTACCAAAATATATAGAAGAAGAAAACAGAGAGTGATTGATATTTTGTAATATCTTCCTTTTCGTATGATGATTGATGACTATGTTTTTAGCAGTTCATTTCCACCCTTTTGTGATAATTCTTATGTGGTTGATGGTTAGTTGCTAATTAAATTGTTCTTTAATCCGAGGCTCATTTTTGGTTGGTTTGTGCTGCAAAAGTTTAGAAGTTAGTTGGAGAAAGTTTGAGTTTCCAAAGTTAATTGTCCTTGAGACTTCACACTCTGATTCAAGTTTCATTATTTTGTTGATCTTTCAGATCAAAAGCATATCTAAGGATTCAGTAGTTGTAGACCAAAAACAGAACATGTTACACTTTGTCCCTATATGGAAGATACTCAAAGATGCATCAGTGACTCGGCTAAGAAGTTTGGTTATAATGTACTCAATGAGGAAGCTATTTCCTTATATGGTGTAAGTTCACATACCTTCTTCTGCATGTTTACAACAATTCATACCATGGCAATGTTTCTTTAGCTTTCCATTTTAAGTCATGGTTTGAATGATGCAATGCCAATTCGAACGAACGAGTATTTGATGGCGATTTATCATAATATTGAATTGTCAACAACAAGACTTGAAATGCTTGACAAGTCTTTCAAGTCTTCTTCCTACAATTATATAGACCACCGACATTATTTATGTACTACTATAGGTGCCTAGAACAAAAATACCATGGATCCAAGGCACTACAAATCTGCAAAATCAGAGGATGTTTGCTTCTTCAGAAAACTTCTTAGTGATAATTCTAGCCTTCTATATAAACGTACACCTTGAGAAAACACACCCCTCCATATAGCTGTGCAATTCGGACATGACGCAGTCGGAAGTAACCTGGGTTTACAAGCAATAAACCCTAAAAAGATAAATCTGGAGTCCACCAGAGAAATTGAGAAGAGAAAAAAGTCTCATTTTATTAAATTTGATATCATAAACTGATATTAATACATAGCATGATGGTGCTTATATAGGCATCAAAGTCATAATCTAATCATAATCATAATCGAACAATAAATCTTAAAGAATCCAAATTAAAAAGGAAATTAAAGACCTAAAATAAAAAGAATCCTAAAACAATGTAAGACTAGCCTAAAAATATTAAATCCCGAATCGGATAATTAAGACGACATACTTTGGCTTAAATCTGTTAGAGCTCACTAAAGTGAGTCTTGAAGATCTCGTCGTTCCCATTCTGGAAAGATATCATGCGTCTCAAACGGATATTCTGACCAAAATTTACTCCAATCTGATTCACAATCTAGAACCTGACTTTTCGCACGAGAACCCGAAAAGTCCAAAACCAAATCTTTTTCAATATTCCAGCGGTTAGTAGCCTCAATACGCGTGAGTTACCTATTTTCCAATCACTCTTCTTGATTCTACGCTGCTTCTTTGATTACGCTGCTTCTTTGATTTTATGGTTTTCCGACTAAATTGGGTCCATTCTCGTCCTACAGGAGGACACAAAAATGTCGTGGCTGAGATTTATTAATGCAGATTCGGATCAGTTCTCAAACAGCAAAACTTATATGGAGATACACCTTTACATGTGGCTGCAAGGTTTGGTCACTTCTCTATTCTCAACTATCTGGTTAGAGATATAATTTCATCGGTGACAGAGGTAGACCTGGGGCTTGAGACTCTGAGAATTAGAAAGAGAAAAATGCACCAACAGTGCCTCAACTCTTGTACACCGACCAGTTTGATACCCACACTCTCAATGGTATCAATGTGATACCTGAACCCATATTTTGCTATTGACGAGGTACTTCCGTCAGATTTTGCTGACAGCTCCGTCAGATGTCTGACTTGGCAAGCACGTGGGCAAAAAAAAAAAGGGTATACATGTCTTTTTACCCAAATTACAACCCTAATCGATCAAAAGCTCGAGTTTCCCTCCATTCTCTCATAGTCCTCTTCGAAAAGGCTTGTCAAAGTCAAATCCAAACTCTTATCCCTAAAAAATTTCACCTTTTATCTTCAAAAGATTCGAAAATCTGAGAATATTGCAAAAAGGGACCATTGGACTTGCGCACGAGATTATTGTTTCAAAGCTGCTCATCATAGGCAGCTCTCAAGATATCAGTCATCTTCTCCCTCTTCTCATCCGTATTCAACATTGAGTTGATCAAAGTGGGTATCCCAATCCAGAAGAGATGCGACGAAGGTCTGACCAGCACGGAGCCTGTAATTATTGCTTCTTCATGCTGCTCAGATGAGACCAAAGAAGCAGCATGAGTCCTTAGTGAATTGCAATGAAGTACCATAATCGGCTGCATTAGTTAAATGAAGCATGTGCCACATACCAGAACCCATGACCAAGAAATCTGGGTAGTTTCGATTTCGGTTGAAACCCACAACCAGAGTGGTCAAATGAGAGCATAAGGCGCTTAGAAGAAGTCTAACCTCATCCTAATCTCATCAACCACAATCTGGTAATCATTGTGCCTTTTGAACAGGTCACCCCGAACCTTGTCCATCCGCTTCGAATCGAGAACCAGAGTGAGAAGCAAGACCGCCACCAACCTGGCTTAAGAGTCGCTGGCGATGACGACCCAAGATCCGTTGAGCATATCGGCGACATCGAATCGGCAGAGCTTCTTGAAGGCATGGGGGAGACAGAGGAGGAAGAAGCATCCCGAGCCCAGGACTTGTGGTAATGGAGGGAATTGGGGGAGGGAATGACGTCCCAAACGAGATCGTGGAGGTGGGAGAGGCAGGAGTCGCTGCGGTTCTGGAAAACGACGACAAAGGAGACGGTGGTGACGAAGTCGTTGATGGAAGGGAATTGAATGGCATGGGAAGGTTGGTTGGATTTCTGCTCATTACATTGGTCTCTTACATGTGGTCTCTTATATGTGTTTTCAATGCTTACCCATTCTCCCTGTTAAATTAGATTTTCATTTTCATGGAAATTTGTGTGGTAGAGTACAAATATGGAGGGAATGGTGGTCATTCCCTGTGGAAAATGGAGGGAAATCAAGGTCTGGTAGAGTATGGGGTCATTTAAGTCATTTCATGGCATTTTTTGGGCCCACGTGCTTGCCACGTCAGACATCTGACCGAGCCGTCAGCGAAATCTGACGGAAGTACCTCATCGATATTAAAATATGGGTTCAGGTATCACATTAATACCATTGAGAGTGTGGGTATCAAACTGGCCCATGCACAAGAGTTGAGGCACTGTTGGTGCATTTTTCTCAATTAGAAATACGGGGAACAACACAGTATTACATGAAGCTTCAAGGAATAGTCACTATAAAGTGGTCGAGTTCTTAATTAAAGTCGATCCTAACTTGGCTTCTATTTAAAATGATGAGGGTGAGTCTCCATTGTACCTGGCTGCAAGAGAGGGAATATTAAAGATTGTGAATCAAATTACAACTACAACTCCATATATCATCAGCTCATGGTGGGTCAGATGACCAAACAACTTCGCATGTTGCTAAGATTGAGAGGCATTTTGGTATATCATCCTTCAGCTATTATAATCTCTTTTATCTTATATCATTTTCTATGAGATTTTGTATCGATTTTTGCTGTATATAGACGCCTGCTGTACTGAGTTTTAATAAAACATTAGTTACATTCAGCTATGCTCCTATTACTTTCGTTTAGCTCCTCGATCTTTTATTTTAGGGTTATTATCACAAATGGTACCTGAACTTATCTTCTATTTTATCGATGGTACCTGAACTTCAATTTTGATCACAACCAGTACCCGAACTTTTCGATTTCATTTTAAATGGTACCTAAGGCCACCTTCGGTCACTATTTCGGCCATAAAAACCAAATCTAAAAAAAAAAAAATACAAGTTCAAGGCAAGTCTATTACCAAAAAATCATCACTATATATGATTACAACCCTTGAAATCATCAAAAATCATCACTATGATTGCCTCCCATGCCGTTTTTAGTCGGAATAGTGACCGGAGGTGGCTCTAGGTACCATTTAAAATGAAATCGAAAATTTCGGGTACTGGTTGTGATCAAAATTGAAGTTCAGGTACCATCGATAAGATAGAGTTGTAGTTCAGGTACCATTTGTGATAATTGGTCTTGAAGAATTAGGCACATTGTTGCACAGAATAAGATATATATATATATATATATATATAAAGACACACACGCACACAATAGGGCTCTTTCACTAACGGATCCCTTTTTTTGACCATTTTAACGAATCCTTTGTGGGACCCATTTTTCGATCACATATCGACATCTTGACCGTTCAATTCTTAGGACTTCATTAATAGATCACTTTTACAAATTTTCAGCCAAATTGATGACTGTTAAGATATTGAATTAGATCAAATCAATAAACAAACCAAATATGTCTAACATGAAGTCTTCATGTTTATAATTGTAAATCTGTTAAAGGAAAAACACATTATGTGCCTTCGTCAAAGTGACTGACGGAGAGAGAATCAAGGAATTAGCGATTACCATCAATCAGCATTTAATGTCATCATTGTAATTGATATTTTCATTGTAATTTTCTCCCTATATAAAGGGACTATGAAATGAAATGAGTAGACCAATTCCAATTCTCATTTTACTTTTACACGTTATCAGCACGCTCAGAGCCAATAGCCAAGAAAAAAAACTCTAATTTTCTAGTTTATTTCCGTCGAGAAAAAAAAAAAATCAAAACCCTAGAAGAAAAAAAAAACTTTTTCTTCTTTTCTGCCTCCAACAAAAAAACAAAACTTTTCCCGTCCCTGCCTCAACCTTACCCCGCCTTCGCCTCTGCCTGCACATCACACGGACCTTACCCCGGCCTTCCCCCCTAGCACAGCAGCTCCTCCGCCTTGCACGTCCGGCGTTTGCAGTCGCTGCCCAACCCACCTGCAACGGCGCTGCTCTCTCGCCCAGCCCAGATTTGCGCACGTCCTCAGCCCAGATTTGCAGCAGCACCACCAACGAACAACAGCAGTACCCCGTGCCCACACACAGCAGCACCCCGCCCCCTCACCTGCAACGGGCCCTGCTGCACCTGCACGCACGGCTCCCTCCCTCCTAGCCTCACACGGCCCCTACCCACCTCGCCTAGCCGCCTCAGCCCACCATCTGTAGACCAGAAAAACAGAAGAGAGAAACCAGAAGAAAGAAGAATAGGCGGGAAAGAAGGAGAGAGGAAAGAAGACGCGAAGAAAAAAAAAAAAAGTGACCCGACCCAGAAAAAAAAAGAATCCCCGCCCAACTAAAAAAAAAAAAGTAGAGAAAAAAAACAAATGGGCCTTGAGTGGTGACGCAGCCCAGCAGAAACAAAAGAAAAAAAAGCAGGCCTGCGGCCCAGAGAGAGAGAAAAAAAAAAGAGAAAAGCAAAGAAAAAAAAAAACAAGGTTTTGTGGCCCCTGCAAGAGGAAGCAGCTTAGTTTTTCTCAAGCCCAAAAACATCGCTACGCACGCCTGCATCAACACGCGCGTGCGCTAGGATTGTTTTATTTTCTCGAATCCAAGTATGTTATTTTTTATTTATTTAATTTCATACTATGGTATATTTAATTATTTATAATTAGAATTTTTTTGAGCATGCTATTTCATTTTTTTTTTTGAATCAAGCCCACAAGGCGAAATAGTATATTCATCACAAGCCAGAATAGGCCGTTACATACCCTGCCGCTGTCATTTAAGGACATAGACAGACAAGAAGGTAGTGGTAGTACCCACAGTGGTACGTAGAAATAGACCCACTCATTATACATTTCAGATCGTAGAGATAGCGGAGATCCTCCTTTGGTACTACGCCGGAGGCGCT
Source organism: Rosa rugosa (assembly GCF_958449725.1). NCBI lineage: Eukaryota > Viridiplantae > Streptophyta > Magnoliopsida > Rosales > Rosaceae > Rosa > Rosa rugosa. The sequence continues at coordinate 41,150,528 of NC_084821.1, forward strand.
AGAGATCTAGGTTCCTAATACAAGAACATTATTGAATTTAGATAAATTAAAAACATAGGGTTGGGCCAAGAGCCTAAACCCTAGCCCAAATAGCAATGGACCAGGGTAGAACCCCAGCCCAACAGTTTGCAGTCCAATAGGGTAGTCCACCAAGGGAATTCGCTCCAGGCCCATCATGTTGGTTCGGTCCAGTCCCCCTTCCTTCGCATCCCCGTCGTACATCACAGTCCGGCCACGTTCCGTCCAACCCACATCGCCCAACCTGCGTCGTCCCGATCCGCCCCACCACCGTCGCGACCTGCATCATCATAGAACGACCATCCCAGTTATCTAAGCCGTCCCGAGTCCACGCCGCCGCCGCGACCTGCATCAGCCCGGCCAGAAAAACCATCCCTAAGCCAGGCGTCGCAACCGCCCGCCGCCATCAATCCATGGCACCGTCGATCCAACAAAACCTAGCAGCGGGGATCGACAAACCGGACTGTAAAGCATGATCCCCCGGTCACCACCATCCCAGCCGAACGCTCTGACGACAGAACCCCAGCAAAAAACCTTCGACAACCCCATGAACAGTAGGTCTCCCGTCCGGCAGCAAACCCTATGAGGCCGGAGGCCAGCCCCGACGTCCGGGCGCCGCCGGACGAGAACGAAATTGCAACCGAGGCGGCCTTAGGGTTTCTCGAGGTGAGAGAGAAACCTTCGTTATACTATATTCACTAATGAGCATGCTATTTCATTGCTTGTTATATATGTGATATATATTGGTGGAATCTAAAGCATGTGATTTTCATTTATGTTTACTATTTTTAAGCATGGGTTATATTTTATTGTTTATGTTTTTATCATGAAATTTTGAGCATGTTTTATTTTATTTACGCTTATATAATTATTCATAAGCATGTCTTTATATTATGCTATTGTTTATATCTTATTTTTACGCATGATATATGTAGCATATATTTTGTTGTATATTTGTGCAATTTGAGCATGCCATGTAATTTATTTTTATATATGATATGTTTTATTCTTTATTACGTGCTATGATTATTCCTTATTTAGAATGCTATACAAAAATTGTGTTTTGCCATGATAATGAAAATTCATGCGCATTATAAATACATACTTACCGTGATAAAGCATTTTCACATAGCATCGAAAAAATGTGACCATTACGAATGTTGGTCTTGAAATCTAATTCATATTTTTGGAAAATAATTCACGTGGATGTCTTTATGACTGCGTAATTTATATCTTCCCTCTTGTTTATGTAGATGGCTGATCCAACTCGACCTGAATTTGACATCTTGGACTCAAAAGGAGTTGAGTACCATCGTTGGGTTTCTGATGTAGAAACTGCCTTTGTGGCAAAAGACTACACTGCCACCATCAATGACCCCAAAGACGAAGGACCGTCTGACAAGGTGAAAGAAAATGCCTTAATGTTTCTGTGGCGACATATTGATCCTAGCCTACGCTGGGAGTACCTTCAGTTGAAGACACCCAAAGAACTGTGGGATGCCTTTAAGGGACGTTTTGGGAACATCCATGACACCTTGCTCCCAGAACTGACCGTTCAGTGGAATGAAATCCGCTTGCTTGACTACAAAAGGGTCAATGATTTCAATAAGGACATGTTGCGCCTAAAGGCACGTCTAAATTTCTATGGAAAGGAACTCACAGAAGATGATATGATCCAAAAGACTCTTTCTACTTTTCCTACTCACTACTAGAATTTTTGCCTTTAACATCGGCCAGAAACCGATGTTAAAAAAAAATGTACCGATGTCTTAGTGGGTGATGTTAAAAATCGAGAAATCCCAGACATCGGTTTTTAGCCGATGTTAAAAATGACTCTAGACATCAGTTTCTTATAAGCTTCCGATGTATAAAATGACTCTAGACATCGTTTGATTTATAAAAAAACTGATTTTGTTTCCTACTAAGACATCGTTTTACATAAGAAACTGATTTATATGTCAGTATTAGACATATGTTCTATAGATAGAACTGATGTCCTGAGTCATTTATAACATCAATTTGTTATTTCAAATTGTTGTGTCTTCATTCTTTTTGCTTCAATTTATAGTTTAGAAGTGATTACTAAATCAGTTTCTTCACTAGATAAGTATCACAATGAGAATACCAGTGGTAAGCAAAAGAAAATTCTCATTAATATTATTGATAAAAACAGTACAAAGAGTAGGGAGAAGGGGACATATGGCCTAAACTTCTCCATATACAATAGGAAAAGAAAAGAACAAGATTGAAGTGTCCTAAATAAACCATATGAAGACAAAACTAGAGGATCTTGTTGCCAAATAAGAGTCAAGAAGAGCAGCAAGCTTGTTGCCAAAGACACCTACAACCTTATTTTGCAGCAGTCCAATGGTGTCAGACACTAACTCCAACAGGTTGGAAGACAAGTTAAGCTCTTGTAGCTTCTCCAATCCAATGAATCATATATATATACCTCTATTTAAGAACCAGAAAGAAAAAAGAAACCAAATCTGGAGCATGGGTTAGAAACAAATATCTATAGTATCACAAGCACTTTCCTTAAGGAAACTTGACCGAAATTTCACATATAGAAACTGCACTTTCAAATCTTCCCCTATTAATCAAATTATCATAAACAACAACCAACAATTATCCCATCATATGTGCTAAACTCCAGCGTGCCCTCTGACAAATCGATGCTAGAGACCATAAAAAGAAAAGAGTATAAGTTACTTTTTACCATGACATCTTAGGATAGTATGAAGTGAATAACCAGGCTGCAGATTAAGACATAAACAAAACTTTCTTACAACTCATTACATGTCAATTGAAATGATCAGAAATATTACTTGCAAGAATATAGACCACCAAGAAAAAAATTAAAGGTTAACCAACCGAGATAAGCTCATACTGGAAAGATTTCCGAAGATAAGGGTAAGAAACAAATAGTATTATGATTACTCAAAATCGAGAAATATAAATATTGATTACTCTAGACATGTTCGATAACAAAGCACAAGCTATGCACAATATGACAATATGATGGAAAAGATCATAATATTACACTCACATTATCAACATCCCAGACTGACAGTTTTGTTGATTGAAGATGTTGCAAGACGTGGCATGCTCGGACTGAACCGAACATCAGTTATCAAAGCTGAATGTTCTTCAAGTGTAGATTTTGGCTTCAGAGTATCAGTGTACCATAATATAGCCTGCACCATATATCAACAAGCAGTCTTAATAAGCAACACCAGAAAGAAGAAGTCATTGCACTTGAGAAACAATTAAACCAGTTTCCCATTTATGTTTCCAAAGAACCAATTAGTCAATATGGAGCAGAATTGAATTCTTTCCAGATCTCTTCTTCGCAATGTAGAAATTCACTCACTCACCTCTTTATCATGGCCACCACTAGTAAGAAGTTTTCCATCCAATAAGAAGTGACAACTAGTAACTTTGACAGAGTTTACTTCTGTAAATGTGAACCCTTGAATCAACTTCAAATTAAAAGGCGAGAGAGAACAATTGGATCTGTACCTTTGCTGACATCCATACATCGATCTCTCAAAGCATCTCTAGGGTCTGCATCATCATGAGATATATATTCCACATTATCATCAAGAGATCCATCCTCCACAAAGACTCCACATTATGATCAACTAATTGATCAGGTATTAAGTGTTTCGATCAGAATATATATATATATATATATATATAGTCTCAATCTTTTGCAATCAGCTAGTTTGACACAAAAAAATCAAATGGACAAAATTACTTCAGTATTAACATCTTCTGTTCACTCATCAGCAAAAGATTAATAATGCCTGGTAACAATACGACTCTTCATTCTAGAATCAATGGTGCCTTTCTGAATATATAGCTTCTGGTAATCAAGGTGGTCCAAAACAATCTTTTAAAATTATAAACCATGACATAATGAAGGCAAGTATCAAAAAAGTGAAACCAACAATCTAATTAACAACTAATATATGATGTGAGAGCTGACCAATCTGGATTCTAACCAGCAAATAATAGAGGACCTAAATTAATCATATTGGGGGAGAACTATCCACACCCAGAAACCAAATCAGAAAATTTCTTGCAAAATTTAAACCAAAAAGCCACCAAGGACCATCAGAATCTACGATTTCTCAACATGGGTTATGCAATTACACAAACACAAAGTCTAAAGATTAAGCCTTTTCATCAAAATCACCCAGTTATGAACATTTTGTTTCACAAATCAGATGAACAATCATCAAGAACAAGAAAACCCCCAATTAGAATCAGAAAGCAATACCTCTAGCTTGTTGTTGATCAATGACTCTCGAAGCCATTCCTAATTCTTTGATTCAAAATCAATCCTTTCAATCTTTCTCTCTGTGAAGAACAAGAAGAAGAAGCGATTCAGAGAATGAATAAGAATTTGGTGCCGAATGGCCCCCTTTATAAAGCTAGGAAGAGAGAAAAGCACATACGAAAGAGAGAGGGAGGAGAGAGAAAGTGGATCTGGAGGACTCTCTCCTCCGTCACCGATCTCCGACCACCGGGGTGGGCTCACCGTGGCCACCATATTCTTCGCCTTCCTCTGATGAGTCAACGCCAGGTTGCACCTCGGAGATGAGCCACAAAGCGATCTCTGCGAATTCGTTTTCTGGGGCTTTGAGGTTTTGGTTCGATTAGGACGGGGGAGAGAGAGCGATAGGGTTTGGGGGAAGAGCCGGAGAAGGGTCGGGTTCTGGTCGGAGGCGGAGAAGGGAGAAGAGGACGGTTCGGTTCGGAGATGGAGGAGGAGAGGAGGTTGGGTGCTGAACAGAAAGGAAAGTGGGAGGAAAGGGATAGGGCTTCGGGGAAGGGCGAGAGAGAGTGAGTGAAGTAAAGTGGGAAAATTTTGTTCCCCGCGTGTACCAAAGTTTTTAACGTAGTCTTTCCGCGTTTTTGAAAATTTTAGAATGAAAATATAGACATCGGTCAACAGTAAAAATCGATGTTAGTAATATGCATAGAAATCGGTATTTGAGGAATCGATGTTAATGACATTTTTTTACATCGCGTGAATTCCTCACCGATGTAATTGTCGTGATGTCTAAGGCCAAAATTCTAGTAGTGACTTCAACACTTATACTAGCAAACCAGTATAGGCTGGAGTATGACAACAAAAGAATCACAACCTTCAATAAGCTGATCAACCTACTGCAAGTGGCTGAGAGGCATAATGAGGTTCTCTTGAACAACAATGCCAGGCCCGTTGGGACAAAGAAAATTCCTGAGGCTAATTATGGCAAAGTGAAAGGTGGAAAGAACCCCAATGCAAAGGGATTTGGACGTGCTGATCCCTACCCATGCCACGTGGTAACAATGCACCAAGTGGCAAGGGACGTGGGGGTTGTGGTATGGGCCGTGGAGGCCCTCCCAATGTATGGCGCAGAGATGGTGGTGCTGGCCCTAGTGGTCATGGAAACAAGGTGCAAAGGGCACCTAAGAACCCTTCAGTCAAACATGATAGAGTTGGCAATGAACCATGCTATAGGTGTGGAGTCATTGGGCATTGGTACAAGAACTGCCAAGCAAGCAACAGAGTAGCAGCCAATTACAAGAGGTATAGGGAGTCTAAAGAACAAGAGGCTCACTATATGGAAGAAGGAGGCCATGACCCAGACGTCAACCTCACAATTGCAGACTTTAATGGCAACAAGGAACTTGCTCAGTCAATCGATACCCCAGATTTTGACTGATTTGCTTTATTTATTTTATTTTCCAAAAAACAGTTGTGAAGGCATAATGCCTCATTTTTAATTAGACTATTACTTGGTCTTAAAGTTTATTTCAATAATGGTTTGATGAATTAGATTTCTGAACAAGACCTTGATTTGATTATCGTTGGCTTATTAATAAATTTCGAATTTTATTCTGAAGCACTGAATTTATTCAAATTTATTCACTACACATATTTACATGGTTCGAAATAGCACTATAAAGATGTAAAGCAATACATCTAGAAAAAGAAAAAATTATTTGAATGAAAAGATTATCATTCTACCTAAAATAGAAATACTCTAAAGAATATGAAATATATTTAATGTCACAGACGCTCTGTATGCACCAAGAGCTAATCGAACCTTGTTAAGTTTCAAAGATATTCGTGCCAACGATTATCATGTAAAAACACAATGTGAGAATGGAACTGAATACCTTTATATTACCTAAAATTTAGAGAAACTAATAAATCAATCTAGTGGACTGTACCTCACTACTACTTGGATCATTGAATCCTATGCTGTCACCAACAATGAAACGTGGGACACTGACTCATACAGGCTTTGGCATGACCGCTTAGGGCACCCTGGTCGTGACATGATGATCCGTATTTTAAAGAACTCACACGGACATCCTTTCTTTCGAGTGAAAAATAAAATGGGACAAAAATCCGTCACACTGCAAGGTGTCGGTCCTAGTACTGCTCAAATGCAACCATTGCTTTCTAAAGTACCAGAAGCACTACCTCCCTCCCATTATACCTCATTGACTATTTCAAAGGCATATATATATATATATATATGTATATATATATATATATGTATATATATATATATATGTATATATATATATATATGTATATATATATATATATGTATATATATATATATATATATATAAACACACACGCACACAATAAGGCTATTTCACTAACGGATCCCTTTTTTTGACCATTTTAATGAATCCTTTGTTGGACCCATTTTTCGATCACATATCGACATCTCGACCGTTCAATTCTTAGGACTTCAGTAATAGATCACTTTTATAAATTTTCAGCCAAATTGATGACTGTTAAGGTATTGAATTAGATCAAATCAATAAATGAACCAAATATGTCTAACCTGAACTCTTCATGTTTATAATTGTAAATCACATTTATGGATGTCATAGCGATTATCAATTTGGTTAAAAATTTGCAGAAGTGACCTACTCATATAAAATTAAAATTAAATGGTCAAGATGTCGATATGTGATAAAAAAAAAGTTGGTTCAATAAGCGATCTCTTCAAATGATCAAAAAAAGGGATCTCACACACGCGCGCACGCGCGTGCACACACACACACACAGAGTCTCCCTAAATGATAAAAAGGTTTTTCTAAATGTACCAAGCAAATATCTAGGTACACCTAGCAAATCAATTTTGCATGAAAAGACAATTGTATCCTCATAAGAAATGACATTAAAAGTCACGGTCAATTAAGATATTAACAAAATAAACCATAAAATTTGAAACTATTTTTTTCTATTTGTACCTAGCAATTCACTGTGTTCATGCGTTGTTACGTAGTTTCTTCTCGAAGAACCTTAAATCCAAATTTTTTTTTTATTATAGTTGCTTCGTCTCTTAGGTTTAATACACATGATATTGACATATGACAAAGTTGTGAGTGCAATCATGACTTTGGAGGCTTCTAATAAGTTATGTTCATTTTGGTTTATCATTCAACAAAAAATAACTTAATTTTAATGCCTAAATAGCATTCAAGCATGAGCAAAATGACTTGTGCACTTGCTATAGCAAGGATGATGCGTGGGCCATTCTTAATGGTTGTCCACATCTTGAGTTGCTTGATATTTGCTCCGGTGTTTTAATCTTAGATTGGGAGGAAAGGTGCGAAGAAGATGTGTTTAGCAAATTAAAGAATTGCGGCTTCCCCATGATAATTCTGTCGATAACATTGACCCATCATATATCAATTTGTCTTTGATCGGTAGGCATTTTGTTCTTGGGATAGAGATGTAGTCATGTAAAGTTGGAAACGTACTCTTAGAGCAATTCCAACAATTTCTCTATAATTTTTGTATTATAGAGAAGCAAAAGTCAAAGCTTTAAGCAATTTTTCTATTCTAACTTCAAGAGATTCCCTATTTTACAACAATCTCTAAAATCTCCATAATTCTTTCTTAAAATTTTACAGATTGATATAAATTTAAGGGATTTCGTTTTCTCTTTTCTCACTATCCCTAAAATATGAATAGTTATAAGGAATCTGTTGGAGCAAAAGAGGCTCATTTTTTCCTAAAATAGAGAAAAATCAAAATATAGGAAAGTCAGTAAAACAGTATTTACGTCTATATTTCGTTGAAGTTTAACATGTACGTAATAACCAAATGAACATTTATACATCAAATATTCAATTTTAAGAAAAATATATATGAACAGAGGTACTAATTAATTTAGTCGCCAACATACCATTTCCTGATATCATCAGGTACCATTTTAGGTATTATCCATTTCATTTAAATTTTCCACTGTTTTGCATGTGTTTAGGGTTTACTATTTAAGTAGATTTAAGGGATTAAGAGAATTGAAGAAGCGATATTGCTTTCAATAATTCAATATCAAACACGAAATTAATGCAGCCACTGTTGGAATGGTATTGTTTTAGCGTTTGACCAATATGACCATTTTTCTTGTATATATTTTGATTATTTTCTAAAGTTTTGCGGTTAATTGGTTAAATAGGTGAAGATTGGTGACTTGGGACTCGCTGCTATTGTAGGGAAGACTCACTCAGCTCATTCAGTGCTAGGCACACCAGAATTTATGGCACCAGAGCTTTATGAAGAGAATTACACTGAAATGGTGGACATATACTGATTTGGAATGTGTGTACTAGAGATGGTGACCTTGGAAATGCCCTACGGCGAATGCGACAATATTGCCAAAATATACAAGAAGGTAACCTCCGGGGTCAGACCTCAGGCCTTGAACAAGATCAAGGACCCGGAGGTGAGGGCATTTGTCGAGAGGTGCCTTGCACAACCTAGGGCGAGACTCTCTGCAACCAAATTCCTCAAGGACCCGTTCTTTGATGAGGTTGATGACGACGACGATGACGAAAATAATTAACTACGTACTTGCTGAATAACATATATTGTTTGATGTGTTTAATTGGCGACTAATGAATAGGGTATTGACGTGGGATTTATTGATGCTTTTGTATTGGTTACAACAATCGAGTTTGAGGAAGGGAGCGGTTTGGACTTTTACAATGATCGTGTTTTAGTAAGGGAGCGGTTTGGACTTTTACAATGATCGTGTTTTAGTAAGGGAATTAATGATGTATCCATTACGTTTGGAGCAATAGAACATAGGATTGGAGAACCACTGCAAGTGGCCTAATGGTTCTTGTAATACCCGGTTGTTTCTTTAATCAAAGCAAACAGTGTACTTTACTTTCATGATTCGATTACTTTAACTTTAATGATTATGCTGGGTTAATTGTTTGTGTTGATCGACATTGCCGACACTCTCTCTCTCCCTCACTCACACTCTCACTCTCTCTCGTCCGAAAGATACCGAAACAAAGCAAAAATTTCTCCAAGCTCTCTTTTCCTCCACAGGCCATCATTCAACGCCGGACAACCTCCAGTGGCATCATCTCAGCTTTGCGAAGCTACCTGCAGCGGTTTTGGGTCACGGCACAGTCGGAAACGGCGGCGAAGAGACCGGGTACGTCCAGCCCCGATTTCTTTCCAAGTGTGATAACTCGAGCTACAGATCACGAAACCTCCTCAAACTTCGTCCACAGCTTCGCTTCAACCATCTGAAACTCCCAGAAACACCCTTTCACGGCGGCGCTGTCTCTGGAGGCGGTTGGAGTTCAACCCCGACTTGAATCGAAACGGAGCAAGGGATCCAAATATCTCGAGTTACAGGACTTCGTTTTAGGTGTTTCTTGAACCACTGAGTTCATCTTGTATTTCTTAACAACTCTTCAGAAGGAATCGAAGCCCGAAATTGAAGTTTTTACGTCGAAACTCAAGCTCGCCGGATTCTGGAATTTTTCCGACCACCGAAGCTTTCGATCGGTATATCTCGAGCTACAGACCATATTTTTCTGTGATTCTTGAACCAATGAGTTCACCTTGAGTTTCTTGACAACTCTCTAGAAGGGATCGAAGCCTGAAATTGAATTTTTGACGTCGAAATCAAGCCTTGCCGGATTCTGCAAATTTCGCCGGATTCTGGAAATTTTCCGGCCACCTCGACTGTTTTAGGTAATTTCAACCACTTCCGGTCATTTTCAGCTTACATGATAGTTATGAAAGTTGTTAAGCATGATGAGAGGAAGAGGAACAGCCCGGCCCCGACACCATTGGTGGTGGTCGGCGGCGGCTCTGCCACTAACTCCGGCGGCCATTTCCGGCCACCTCCGGGGATCAAAAATATGGTTTCTGTACATTTTCAGATTCTATATTTCAATACGATCATTTTGATATATTATACGCAATTTTTGGATATCGTATGATTAAGTTATGAATTTTTAAGTTTCGATCGATTTCGATCGTTAGATTTGTGATATGTGAAGTTAGGACCGTCAGATGGACTTGTAGTTTTGATATGATGATCTTATGACTGTCCCAGTGACTTTGTGTGGTCATGGGTGAAGATCCGACCGTTGGATCTTCGTATAAATGCAAAACAGTGATTAGGGAGGCGATTCGTGAGAATCCGTCCGTCGGATTTTCGTATAAATTTGTGAAGATGTTAGTAAGGACGATTCAGGAAGATCCGACCGTTGGATCTTCGTGATGATTTTTGGAGGGTAATCCTAAAGGCGATCCGTGAGGATCCGACCGTTGGATCATCATTTAATTTCGACCCGACCGTTGGATTGTCGTTTGAGTATGTTTTTGAGTTGTTGGCTAAGTTAAGGTCATGTTTGACTAGGTGATTGACGGTCTCCCTTGGGTGAGCGGTTTCGGTGTGTATTGTGTTGAATTGAAGACGCAGCGGGAATATCGAGGTGAGTAAACCTCACGTGGTTCATATTACGAACCGAATAAATTTAATTACTTTATTTTGTCGTAATTGTGTGAAAATATTTATGAAATAAATATTTGTTTTAAATCATATGGGCTTGATCAACTACGGTCCATAGGTAAGTAAAATGTATTTAAACTATAAAAATGAATTTCACGATTTTATTGTGTGGACTATAGTTGGTATTAGTGATTATCCCTGAGCGGATAATTACGTATATATATATTTATGTGGAATATATATATGGATGGTGTGGCATTGTGGTATGTGGATTATTGAATTGAATATTTACATATGTCGGAAACATATATGTATTGGTAGAATTGTTGTGATGCAAACAATATTTGTGAGTGAGTTCATATATTGTTTTTGGGTATGACTTTTCGGGAAACAATATGTCGTGGGAAATGGTATTTCTATTGTTTTGAAAAGTGTTTGAGGATTTGGGGAGTTGCAGGTTGTGATTTCTCCTTTTGGGTTGGGAAACATTTCAGGTCCGGTATGACCATTTTAAATGTTTTAATCTGACGACCGGTGGTCTGAGGATTTGAGAGTCACAGGTTGTGATTTCTCCGTTTGATTTGTTTTAACATTTTGGGTCCAGTGCGACTCGCTTAAATGTTTTGATCTAAGGGTCAGGTTGGCCTAAAGATCCGGGGTTTGCAGGTTGCATCCTCAGGCAATATATCGTAATTACGCCTTTGGCCCGGTTAGTGATTTCGATCAGTTAGAGCTCTAGTCTGTCTGCCAACGTGTCCAGGTTGGACCGGATTTTCATAATGATTTGTTAGGTTAACATTTCCTATGATTTTGTCACGATGTGACTTGTAAGAGTCCTTTTGGTAAAAGGTGTTGAGTTTTGGATGGATTTATTAGTGTGAGTTGATGATGTTTTTAATTAATTTCCTTGTTAATTCTTTTGTTTAAATTTCTATTCTTTTTCTCTTTTCTTCTTTTTCGGTTATAATGTTTATTATCTCTATTTATTTCCTTGATCATTTCTATGGTTCGATTTCCCGTTTATTTCTCGTTTTCATTTTATTGTTTGATTTTAATGTAATCTCCTGAACTAAATTATATGCAGGGATTACTATGACTTCTGATTTTATGCGTGTTGGTTATTTCCTGAATTAATTTTCTATGCATGATTAATGTTCTTATTAGTTTAATTGGGAAGTGCAGTGATGGATGAGACTTGTAGAAAGTTGAGAAATATGTAATAACCGTGATTTTTAATCAAAGCAAAACATGATTACCGGTGCTTTACTTTTCATGATTGTAATGCTTTAGCTTTCATGATTACCCATAATTCGTTATGCCCCAGCTTCTGTCATTGACCACACCAGAGCATAATTGAAGAAACAGAACATAACTCTCTCTTGTCCGAAATCATTCTCTCTCTCTCTTGTCCGAAATCATTCTCTCTCTCTCTCGTCCGAAAAACACAAAAACAGAGCAAACGCTCTCCGTTCTTTTCCTTCCTCCACCTGCCATCAATCGACGCCGGACAACCTTCAGTGGCTTCGTCTCAGCCTTGCGAAGCTACCTGCTGCGGTCTTGGGTCACGGCACAGCCGGAAGCAGCGGCGAAGAGACCGGGTTCGTCCAGCCCCGATTTGGTTCCAAGCTTGATATCTCAAGCTACCGGTCACCACTCCTCGCAAAACTCCATCCACGAGCTCGCCTCAACCTCCTGAAGCCCCCAGAAGCAGCCTTGCATGGCGGCGCATCCCGTAGCAGCAACTACAAGTCAACCCCGCCAAGAACGAGACCGGAACTATCGATCCAAATATCTTGAGCTACAGGACGTCGTTTTGAGTGATTCTTGAACCAGTGAGTTCTTCTTGAGTTTCTTAACAACTCTTCAGAAGGAATCGAAGCCTTAAATTGAAGTTTTGACGTCGAAATCGAGCCTTGCCGGATTCTGCAAAATTCTGGAATTTTTCCGACCACCGAAGCTTTCGATCGGTATATCTCGAGCTACAGACCATATATTTCTGTGATTCTTGAACCAGTGTGTTCTTCTTGAGTTTCTTAACAACTCTTCAGAAGGAATCGAAGCCTTAAATTGACGTTTTTACGTCGAATTGGAGCTCGCCGTTTTCTGCAGTTTCTCGCCGGATTCTGGAAATTTTCCAGTCACCTCGACTGTTCTAGGTAATTTCCGACTACTTCCTTTCGTTTTCAGACTTCATGCTAGTTATGAAAGTGGATCAACTCGTCATTTTGAACAAGTTTGTAGTTGACAACTTTTGCATCGGAGGTGGTTGACCGTCGTTGACCGCCGCGTTGACCACCCACTGACCGCCGCTTGTGGCGGCGTATTCGACCATATTTCGAGTTTTTATTATCTAGGTGATGATCTACGCATCCTTACGAGCGTTTTGATATATTACAAGGTCATTTTAGAAAACGTTGATAAATAGTGGATTTATGTTTTGACGTTACTATTTAACGTTTTTACGTTTTATCTTCGGTTTACGATCCGCTAAGATCCGACCGTCAGATTTACTTCAAATTTGAATATGTTGATCGTATGACTGTCCCGATGACTTTGTGTGGTCACGGGCGAAGATCCCACCATTGGATCTTCGTATAATTGTGAAATAGTGATTCGGAAGGCGATTCGTGAGAATCTGACCGTCGGATTTTCGTATAATTTTGAGGAGATGTTTGTTAGAGTGATTCAAGAAGATCTGACAGTTGGATCTTCGTGATAATTTTGGAGGATGATCCTAAGGGCGATCCGTGAGGATCCGACCGTTGGATCATCATATAAATTCGATCTGGCCGTTGGATCATCATTAAATTAGAATCCGACCGTTGGATTTCCGTATATGTGTGGTTTATGAATGATTGCTAAGTTAAGATCGTATCTGACTAGGTGATTGACGGTTTGAGTTAGTGGACGATTGTGGATCGTATTTTGAGCGGAATTGAAGACGCAGCGGGATTATCGAGGTGAGTAAACCTCACGTGGTTCATATTACGAACCGAGTACTTTTAATTAATTTATTTTTTGTCGTCATTGTGTGAACTATAGTTGGTATTAATGGGCATTCCTGTGTGAATGTCTATCTATATATATATTATTTATGTGAAATAATATGTATTGTTGAAATTGTGAGATATTATGTACTGTTATGGTTGTGTTGAGTTTATTGTTGAAAAGCAACAATATTGTGAGAGGTATTAAATTTATTGTTGAGAAACAATAAATTGTTGATTTGTTGAGATATATTGATCTGTGGAGATCAATAGGTCACGGGGGTGACCATGGCATCTATTAGTGAACCACGCCCTTGTACCGGGTAGGTGGAAACTAATAGCATTAAATCGTGAACCACGCCCTCGCGCCGGGTAGGTGGAAACGATCAGTTAGAGCTCTAGTCTGTCTGCCAAATGTTGAGTGACCTTATGAGGGTAACGGGGAGTGACTCATAAGTGTATAATATTTATATATATATATATTTATATATATATGAGAGTGAGAAAGTGAAGTGGTTTTGTGGTGATCATTGTAATTGTGATGTTTCTACATTTCTGTACTTGAGTTAAAGGAAATGTATTTTATTAAATCAACAGTTCATTCTTGTTTACTCATACGAGCTGTCAAAAGCTTACCGGGTTTTGTGTTGTTGCAATCCCGGTACACTATTCAAATTGTGTAGCGGGTACTACTACAGGTCAGGAAAATCAGGAAGGTGATCGAGCTGCGTAGAGTAGCTGCAAGTGTGTTATTCTGATTTTCTATTGTGAGGTTTGTTATGCTCATTTAGAGCTTTACAATTTTACTTGTGAGAGTGAATTTGTAATAATAAACTCGAGGTCTTCGAGATTTTATATTTGAGTGGCGAGTGGTGTGTTTGTTCTGAGAAAAAAAAAATTCAGAACGTTTATTTGATTAAGTTGTTAAATTCATGTTTCGGATTTGAATTTGTTATTCAAAATTCGGGGCGTGACAGTTTGGTATCAGAGCGTAAGGTACATATTTGGTGATAATCAGTACTCCCCGAGTGATGGCCCGTCTGCAGCGGATCCCCATCATATACTCTTCGGTACTGGTATAATCATTGGGTATGTAGGAAGGGTTAGTGTCGCGAGAGTGGTATAGACTCGATAACTGAAGTATAGAAACTTCGTATAGCTTCTTGAGTTAGTTTATTTTAAGGAAAGTGAACCTTTGAATTAACTCGGATTAGGTAGTCAGGATGAAATTGAATTCTCTGAAGTGAATGATGATTTTGGCTAACGTGATTAACATATACTTATTCTGAGAGTTATTCAAGTATTAATCATAGGTTACCATCCTGCACAGGTAATGGACTTGGTTGGAGGAGGAGGTAGGGGTCGAGGTAGGGGTAGAGGCAGAGGCAGAGGTAGAGGCAGAGGTAGAGGTAAGGGCAGGGCCCCTCCAGTCGAGATGTATGAGGATGAGGTGGAGACACCAGAGTATGAACTGCCTGTTCCACCAGTGATTAATATGGTGGACGCTACTCGTCTGTCGAAATTGACAAAGGAAATTTATAGTCTGGGAGCAGTTCCATTTAAAGGTGGCACAGACTATATGTTGGCAGACCAGTGGATCGAAAATATGAAAGGTTACTTCCAGATGGTGATTTGTGATGAACGGGAGAAGAGGAAGATAGCATCGTTTATGCTTCAAGAGGATGCACGATTGTGGTGGAGTGGCACTGAGAGGATGATAGACGTGACCACTCTAACCTGGGATGGCTTCGTGGAACTCTTCAGGAAGAAATACTTCCCAGTTACCGTGAGACAGCAGTTGGAGAGACAATTCCATTCACTAACTCAGGGGAAGTTGAGTGTGAGGGATTATGAGGCGGAGTTCAACAGGTTGTATCAGTTTGTGAGACAGTTAGATCCTGAGAGTTTGGCCATGAAGTTTCAATTAGGGCTGAACCCATCGATTCGGCGTGACGTAGCCATTTTGGAACTAAAGGAACTAAGACTCGTTGTGGCTAAGGCATTAACCATCGAGCAGGAAAACCAGATCCTCTTAGAAGAGCAGACAGTTGAGAGAGATTTTCAGAGGAAGGGAAAAGCAGTAGCTGAGAACAGCCATACAGCAGGCAAACGAGGTAACATCTGGAAGAGACAAAGGACTAACCAGCAGCAGGCACCAACTAGGGCCATGGTTGCTACACCTGCTAGGGTGATGCCTATTAGACAGGTGGCACCTCTGAAATGTTTCAACTGCCAGGAGTTAGGGCACATTTCGCGAAACTGCCCGAAACCAAAGAATTTGGTGTGCTTTAATTGTGGCCAGGCAGGACATGTCTCCCGGGTTTGCACGCAGCAACAAGATAGGGGCCAAAGAAACCAGCCGAGACAACAGCCTCAAGGTCAGGCTAGAGTCTTCGCCATTGGTCAGAGAGGCACAGGGGTGGAAGGTACCTTATCTATCTATAACTATCTTGCTAGAGTACTGTTTGATACGGGAGCCTCCCATTCCTTTATATCTAGTTCCGTAGTAGATGTATTGGGTTTGATTTCCATGCCTCTTACTGGGTCATTATGTGTTACGTCACCCCTCGGTGTATCTCTTGAGCTTGATATGTTTTGTAATGATTGCCCTATTGAGATAGGTGGTAGAGAGTTCTCTGCATCGTTGATTGTGATACCAGATCACACATATGATGTGATTTTGGGCATGGATTGGTTGAGCCCGAACCATGCAGTAATTGATTGCTTTAGGATGATTGTGTCCTTCCATGTTCCTGGGCAACCAGTGTTTCATTACCGTTGTCTAAAGTCTGACATCGCTATGAGGGCAGGGATTTTGGCTCATATTGAGTCAGGGAGTAGTATTTCTAAGATTTCAGGAATTCCTGTAGTTTCAGAGTATGCTGATGTTTTTAAGGAGATACCAGGGTTGCCTCCAAAAAGGGTAATGGACTTCTCCATTGACGTGATACCAGGTACTGCCCCTGTATCAAAAGCACCCTATCGGATGGCTCCAGCTGAACTTCAGGAGTTGAAGGTTCAGATTGATGGATTACTGACTCAAGGGTTCATACAGGCTAGTGTATCTCCTTGGGGTGCACCAGTGTTGTTTGTGAAGAAGAAGGATAATTCACTTCGATTATGTGTGGATTATCGGCAGCTGAACAAGGTGACCATCAAGAACAGGTACCCTTTACCTAGGATTGATGACTTGTTCGATCAGCTTAGAGAGGCTACTGTGTTCTCAAAGATTGATTTGAGATCTGGATATCACCAGTTAAGGGTGAAGGATGAGGATATTCCAAAGACGGCGTTCAGGACCAGGTATGGACATTTTGAGTTCCTTGTCATGCCTTTTGGTCTGACTAATGCACCAGCAGCATTCATGGACTTGATGAACCGCACGTTCAGTCCTTACTTGGATCAATTTGTTGTAGTGTTCGTGGACGACATCTTGATTTATTCAAGGTCGTCTGATGAGCATGAGGAGCATTTGCGGATTGTACTACAGACGCTGAGAGAGAAGAAATTGTTTGCCAAGCTTGAGAAGTGCGACTTTTGGCAGAAGGAAGTCAAGTTCCTTGGTCATGTAGTTTCGAAGGATGGAGTTTCGGTGGATCCTTCGAAGGTTGAAGCGGTGATGAGTTGGATTCGCCCTACCACTGTTACTGAAATCCGTAGCTTCCTTGGATTGGCAGGGTATTACAGGCGATTCATTGAGGGGTTTTCTGGTATTGCTTCGGCTTTGACCAAATTGACAAGGAAGGACACTCAGTTTTTATGGACGGATGAGTGTGAGAAGGCTTTCAACGAGCTGAAGACCAGGTTGACTACAGCACCAGTGTTGACTATTCCTACTAGCGGTGGTGGTTTAGTTATCTACAGTGATGCATCTCATCAGGGTTTGGGGTGTGTGTTGATGCAGAATGGTTGTGTTGTTGCTTATGGCTCTAGACAACTGAAGGTTCATGAGCAGAATTACCCCACTCATGATCTAGAGCTAGCTGCAGTGGTGTTTGCCTTGAAGATTTGGAGACACTATCTGTATGGTGAGAAGTTCGAACTCTTTTCTGATCATAAGAGTCTGAAATATCTATTCTCCCAAAAGGAGTTGAACATGAGGCAGAGGAGATGGATGGAGCTCATCAAAGACTATGATTTTACTTTGGAGTATCATCCTGGAAAGGCCAACGTAGTGGCAGATGCTTTGAGTAGGAAGCCCCGAATAATCATGGCATCACTCATGGTGCAGGAGTGGCTCATGTTGGAAGCTGCATCTGAGTTTGATCTTATGCCCGCAGAAGTTGGACATGAAATGTTTCTCGGAAGTATCACCTTACAGTCCACCTTGAATTCCAGGATCATTCAGGGTCAGACACTTGATGAGTTTGCTCAGACGAGGATTGCTGAGATGAATGTTGATCCAAATGTGGAGGGCCCTTCTGAGTGGGCTATTAGGACAGATGGAGGGTTGAGATTTCGTGGAAGATTGTATGTCCCAAGTGTTGATAACCTCAAGGAGGAGATCATGCGGGAAGCACATAGATCTAGATACACTGTACATCCAGGGGGTACCAAAATGTATATGGATCTACGAAGACAGTTTTGGTGGTATGGAATGAAGAGGGATGTGGCAGAACATGTGTCGAAGTGTCTTACATGTCAGCAAGTGAAGGCTGAGCATCAGAGGCCCGCGGGGATGCTGAAACCCTTACCAATTCCTGTTTGGAAATGGGAAGATATCTCCATGGACTTTGTGACTGGATTGCCTAGGTCCAGACAAAGTTATGACTCGATTTGGGTGATTGTTGACCGATTGACAAAGTCAGCACACTTTCTTCCCGTGGCAAAGACTTACTCAATCGATGCATTGTGTAAGTTGTATCTGAATGAGATAGTAAAGCTTCATGGTGTGCCCGTAACAATTGTTTCGGATCGGGATGCTCGTTTCACTTCTGAATTCTGGCGTAGGTTCCATAAGACAGTTGGCACATCTTTAGCTATGAGCACTGCATTTCATCCACAGACAGATGGGCAAACCGAGAGAGTGAATCAGGTGATGGAGGACATGCTTAGAGCTTGTGTACTGGACTTCAAGGGAAGTTGGGCGGATCATCTGCCATTGGTAGAGTTTGCCTACAACAACAGCTATCACTCCAGTATCGGTATGGCACCATATGAGGCTCTTTATGGTAGGCCATGTAGGACTCCTATCTGTTGGGCTGAAGCAGGGGATAAAGGGCTCTTCGGTCCTGAGATTGTACAGGAGACTACAGAGAAGGTCACTGTTATTCGGGACAGGATCCGAACAGCACAGAGTAGGCAGAAGAGTTATGCTGATTTGAAGAGAAGACCAGTTGAGTTCGAAGTAGGTGGCCACGTTTTCTTGAAAGTCTCACCTATGAAAGGTGTGATGAGATTTGGAAAGAAGGGGAAGCTAGCACCAAGATACGTGGGACCTTTTGAGATTCTGGAAAGGGTCGGTGAATTAGCATATCGTCTTGCCTTACCTGTTAGCATGTCTGGTGTACACAATGTCTTTCATGTGTCTATGCTCAGGAAGTACGTCCGAGATGAGTCCCACGTAATTGATCATGGTACGATTGAGGTAAACACGGATGTAACCTTTGTGGTTGAACCTGTTCGTATCTTAGATAGGTCTACGAAGAAGCTTCGTAGGAAGGAGGTTAATCTTGTGAAGGTGCTGTGGAGTCATCATGACGAGGGTGATGGATCATGGGAGTTAGAGTCTGACATGAGAGTGAAGTATCCACAGCTCTTTGTGGAATTGGGTACTTGAATTTCGGGACGAAATTCCTTTAAGGGGGGTAGATTGTAATAACCGTGATTTTTAATCAAAGCAAAACATGATTACCGGTGCTTTACTTTTCATGATTGTAATGCTTTAGCTTTCATGATTACCCATAATTCGTTATGCCCCAGCTTCTGTCATTGACCACACCAGAGCATAATTGAAGAAACAGAACATAACTCTCTCTTGTCCGAAATCATTCTCTCTCTCTCTTGTCCGAAATCATTCTCTCTCTCTCTCGTCCGAAAAACACAAAAACAGAGCAAACGCTCTCCGTTCTTTTCCTTCCTCCACCTGCCATCAATCGACGCCGGACAACCTTCAGTGGCTTCGTCTCAGCCTTGCGAAGCTACCTGCTGCGGTCTTGGGTCACGGCACAGCCGGAAGCAGCGGCGAAGAGACCGGGTTCGTCCAGCCCCGATTTGGTTCCAAGCTTGATATCTCAAGCTACCGGTCACCACTCCTCGCAAAACTCCATCCACGAGCTCGCCTCAACCTCCTGAAGCCCCCAGAAGCAGCCTTGCATGGCGGCGCATCCCGTAGCAGCAACTACAAGTCAACCCCGCCAAGAACGAGACCGGAACTATCGATCCAAATATCTTGAGCTACAGGACGTCGTTTTGAGTGATTCTTGAACCAGTGAGTTCTTCTTGAGTTTCTTAACAACTCTTCAGAAGGAATCGAAGCCTTAAATTGAAGTTTTGACGTCGAAATCGAGCCTTGCCGGATTCTGCAAAATTCTGGAATTTTTCCGACCACCGAAGCTTTCGATCGGTATATCTCGAGCTACAGACCATATATTTCTGTGATTCTTGAACCAGTGTGTTCTTCTTGAGTTTCTTAACAACTCTTCAGAAGGAATCGAAGCCTTAAATTGACGTTTTTACGTCGAATTGGAGCTCGCCGTTTTCTGCAGTTTCTCGCCGGATTCTGGAAATTTTCCAGTCACCTCGACTGTTCTAGGTAATTTCCGACTACTTCCTTTCGTTTTCAGACTTCATGCTAGTTATGAAAGTGGATCAACTCGTCATTTTGAACAAGTTTGTAGTTGACAACTTTTGCATCGGAGGTGGTTGACCGTCGTTGACCGCCGCGTTGACCACCCACTGACCGCCGCTTGTGGCGGCGTATTCGACCATATTTCGAGTTTTTATTATCTAGGTGATGATCTACGCATCCTTACGAGCGTTTTGATATATTACAAGGTCATTTTAGAAAACGTTGATAAATAGTGGATTTATGTTTTGACGTTACTATTTAACGTTTTTACGTTTTATCTTCGGTTTACGATCCGCTAAGATCCGACCGTCAGATTTACTTCAAATTTGAATATGTTGATCGTATGACTGTCCCGATGACTTTGTGTGGTCACGGGCGAAGATCCCACCATTGGATCTTCGTATAATTGTGAAATAGTGATTCGGAAGGCGATTCGTGAGAATCTGACCGTCGGATTTTCGTATAATTTTGAGGAGATGTTTGTTAGAGTGATTCAAGAAGATCTGACCGTTGGATCTTCGTGATAATTTTGGAGGATGATCCTAAGGGCGATCCGTGAGGATCCGACCGTTGGATCATCATATAAATTCGATCTGGCCGTTGGATCATCATTAAATTAGAATCCGACCGTTGGATTTCCGTATATGTGTGGTTTATGAATGATTGCTAAGTTAAGATCGTATCTGACTAGGTGATTGACGGTTTGAGTTAGTGGACGATTGTGGATCGTATTTTGAGCGGAATTGAAGACGCAGCGGGATTATCGAGGTGAGTAAACCTCACGTGGTTCATATTACGAACCGAGTACTTTTAATTAATTTATTTTTTGTCGTCATTGTGTGAACTATAGTTGGTATTAATGGGCATTCCTGTGTGAATGTCTATCTATATATATATTATTTATGTGAAATAATATGTATTGTTGAAATTGTGAGATATTATGTACTGTTATGGTTGTGTTGAGTTTATTGTTGAAAAGCAACAATATTGTGAGAGGTATTAAATTTATTGTTGAGAAACAATAAATTGTTGATTTGTTGAGATATATTGATCTGTGGAGATCAATAGGTCACGGGGGTGACCATGGCATCTATTAGTGAACCACGCCCTTGTACCGGGTAGGTGGAAACTAATAGCATTAAATCGTGAACCACGCCCTCGCGCCGGGTAGGTGGAAACGATCAGTTAGAGCTCTAGTCTGTCTGCCAAATGTTGAGTGACCTTATGAGGGTAACGGGGAGTGACTCATAAGTGTATAATATTTATATATATATATATTTATATATATATGAGAGTGAGAAAGTGAAGTGGTTTTGTGGTGATCATTGTAATTGTGATGTTTCTACATTTCTATACTTGAGTTAAAGGAAATGTATTTTATTAAATCAACAGTTCATTCTTGTTTACTCATACGAGCTGTCAAAAGCTTACCGGGTTTTGTGTTGTTGCAATCCCGGTACACTATTCAAATTGTGTAGCGGGTACTACTACAGGTCAGGAAAATCAGGAAGGTGATCGAGCTGCGTAGAGTAGCTGCAAGTGTGTTATTCTGATTTTCTATTGTGAGGTTTGTTATGCTCATTTAGAGCTTTACAATTTTACTTGTGAGAGTGAATTTGTAATAATAAACTCGAGGTCTTCGAGATTTTATATTTGAGTGGCGAGTGGTGTGTTTGTTCTGAGAAAAAAAAAATTCAGAACGTTTATTTGATTAAGTTGTTAAATTCATGTTTCGGATTTGAATTTGTTATTCAAAATTCGGGGCGTGACAAAATATTATTCCGTATTGTGGGGATAAAGACATCTTGTTAAGAGTAGAGATGAGTGATTCATTTGATTTCTTTGTGTGTGATTTCAAATGATTTGGAGTTAATGATTTTGGTGATCGATTATCGAGATTGTGGTTTTCTTTGTGGATGTTGAAATTGTTGGTTGTTACTTGAGTTAAAAGTACTGTGTTATAATAAATCAACCATTCTTTCTTTTACTCATACTGGCTGTCAAAAGCTTACCGGGTTTTGTGTTGTTGCAATCCCGGTACACTATTCAAACGGTGTAGCGGATAATCCTACAGGACTGGAGAATTCAGGAAGGTGATCGAACCGTGTAGAGTAGCTGCTTTGTAATACTCTGATTTTCAGTTGTGAGGTTTGTTATGCTCATTAGAGCTTTACAATTTACTTTGTACGAGTGAGTTGTAATAATTAACTCGAGGTCTTCGAGTTTTGAATTTGAGCGTGAGTGGCGAGGTTGTTTCTGAGAAAAAAAAAAAATTCAGAACGTTTATTTGTTTAAGTTGTTTAATTCATGTTTCGGATTTGAATTTGTTATTCAAAATTCGGGGCGTGACAGTTCTTGCCTAGTTGGGTGTGCTCCCCAACCTAGGTTCGAACCCCAAAACTATCAAAGTGGCCAGACACTATGCTGCAGTGCACAGTTGGAGCATTTCACATGCGCCGAAGGGGTTTATCTTGAGCCTAGGAAGCCTTTGGGTTCCCTTTGTGTTTGTACCCACATTTGCATGTCCACTCAGACATAGCTAATGTGCATAGTTAGATTGATTTCTAATTACAATGAGCCGCTCAAAAGGTAATTGGGGGCCGATAGATAGAAATATTGGCCAATGAATAATTGGACGATTCATTTTGGTCCAAGACAAGTCACATAAAAACTAAGGCCAATGGGAAGTTTCGAAAGTTAGGCCATTGGTTATCGGCCGGCCCGTAGTCATCAATTTAAAAAGAAACTTATTGTCTAAAAGCCCATCGGCCGATTGTTCAAGTCCCTCTAGTCAGTTTCCAACTCGAACTCAACTTAGAAAGATAATAGCCGATGTAGTTAGTAGTCCAACCAAATTGAAGTTCGTTGCCGATGAAGAGAGTTCAATCCAAGATAGTCTTCTTCAAGATTAATTGCAGCCGTTGATGACGACCATCAGAGCTGATCCAGATAGAGTCCAGCATCAAGTCAGCCGACGATAAGTATTGAAGCCAAAGCAAGATAGAGTCACTGAGCCAGAAGGAGGCCGAATTCCACTCAACTTCAAAGAGCCAAGAGATCAGTTCAAGTCACAGAGCAGACAATATAAATAGAAGCATCAACAGAAGACATTACACACACAACTCCAGAAACTCAAGCCATCAAGCTTTTCTTATTTTCGTATTACCTTTTGCTTAGGTAGAAGTTCCGTCTGTTTCCCTAGTTTATTTGCTCAGCTAGTTACAATTTCAGTTACTTTACTTTCCTTGTAGCCTAGTATCGATTTTGAATTGTTCTCTTTGTTTTCTTTCAAACAATAGTTAATAATTTTCAGCCATTCCAGATTTCAGTTTCGTTGTTATTATCTTTTATTTGCTCCTTATTGTCTTTATGCTTTATTTGTTTGATCATGTTATTTACTGTTTGTAGTCGCATAGTAGCTATCAATCTTGAAGATTTCATCCGTTACGAGTTCACCTTTACAGTTACTTGTTATTATTTGGATCCAATTGACTTAAGCCCTGTGACCAGACAATTCATATTCACTCACACTCTCACAACCACACCCAATTCACCCGACCTTCAGCCATCAAGTCCTTGATCCAAAGGCAGCGAACTATCGGCCGAGAATCAGTTCCTTCCATGGCCAACAATTGCTTGATAAGTCAGAACTACATCTACTACAACTACAATTGCACACTTGGCCTTCTGGCCGTGTGCTGGCACGCCCCGCAATCTACTCACCAAGAAGGACATTTGTTCCTTGATCTCTCGGCTTTCTGGCCGAGGTGATTTTCAGAGGCAACACTTTGACAAAGTAAAAAAAAAAAAATAGAACATGATTGGACATCGTGTTAATAATTTTTTGTACATACGGTTTTTATAGGGAGCTATTCTAATGAGTACCACTGAAATGAGGACTTTCTAATCAATGGTTTGGGAGACCTATTTTTCGATTACTTTACGGCAAATAAAGTGTTAGATATTTATGTATGCATGAGTATATCACTTTTGAAAATTTTCTTCCAAATTGTTAATCGTGAAGGTACCGAACTAGATCAAAGCAATGGACGAACAAAATATGTCAAACATGAACCGTTCATGTTCATAACTGATAAATCATGATTATGAATGTCTTAACGATTTTCAATTTGGTTGAAAAATTACATAAATATCTAAACATCTAATGATTAATTTTCAGAAATGTGATTGAAAAATGGATCACACAAAAGTATCAAATAGTCTTCATTTTACTGGTCCTCATTAGAAGGACTCCCATGGTTTTTATTAATGAAATGAAGACTATTGAGTCTTATTTTTGTGGTTGGTTGAATCATCCAAACGTTGAGGTCCTGGTTTTCTACGTTTGGGAGAATGAATATTATTTTTGTTAGACCATTTATCTAAGTGATCAAAGTAAAATGTTTAGATTCCAATACATTTTCTTACGTCGACTTTACAAACCTTTGCGTACTCTGTTATACGAAAACAAAAACGAAACAAACTAGATAGAGAGAAGCTTCTTGGATAACCCGAACTAGAACATCAAAGTTGAAAGCATATAGCGAATTAAGAGATTAAGAGAGTCCTAGCTCTTGTCCATGTTTAAGCTAACTCGTTGGCAACTTTACTTGGATTGTTTAATATAATAAAGACAATGATTGATTAAACTAAAAGTTAGCTTATTAAGTGAAGTCAAAGAAAATAGAATGAGAATAATGAAGAGTAACTGGTTGAATGAGCAATATATGACCCAGCCTAGGCTAGCTAGCTAAGAGGATATTATGACCTTCACAACAAGCAAAGGGGATTTGACAAATTTGTAAAGCGTCTCTTGGCGTGAAGCAAACCCTAATGATGAAAAGGGTGGTGGTGACCGACCAATATCAATAGTACTCTTTGTTGATTTCATAGTGGATTTGCTGCAACACCTTTCATAGTGGATTTGCTGCAACACCTTTTCAATATGGATATGATATGGTGGTGGCTTCGCTGGCAGAGGCTTCTGTTTATTCCAACCCAAGCCAAAGCAAAAACATATTGTGAACGATCGTTGACTAGTTTAACTTCCACAATCACATTGTGATATATGAAATTATTTTAATCTGTCTTTGCAGCCTCTAGACTCTAGTTAATCCTTTGTTAAAATTCAAACTTAACTAATGATTCACAAAATTCTCAAAGAAAAGAAAAAATATACTACTTTTGTTGAAATAATCATCACAAAGACTTTCATTAATAAAGATAAGGCAAGAATGATCATTACATATCCTTCCATTACCATATACAGATAGACAATAAGCTGTGATGAAGAAAAAACACCACGATGATACATAGGATAAGACAATTCATTTGACATGTCATGCTCACATATTTAAAATTGTTTAAGTATATTGGTATTCGAGAGAGAATTGTAGAGAGAGATGATGTATTATTATTGAGAATAGGAGCCCTATATATAGGGATTACAAAGTACTAGTTCTAATGTTACAAGGAATACCAATCCGTGTAGGATTGGGAAATCTAGAACCTTCTCTCCTATTGCTACTCCTAGTTTGATAAGGCACACTAAATCGATATTCCTTCAACACTCCCCCTTGTGCCGCTTCAAACTTGGTGGTGACGCTTCATCCGTTGCCTCGTTAAAAACCTTGTCAGGTAACAAAAACCCTGTGGGATAAAAATAACCCTGGTCGAAGGACAAAAAGAGCACAACACGTCCTTCACTCTTCGAGATCGAACATGCAGACATCATAACTCCCCCTGATGTCGATGTCTCCCCCTGATTGCTACAATCGTGGGAGTTCGGATAACTTTCTCAATCCGATGCTCTTCACATGTTTCTCGAAGGTGGATTTAGGTAACGACTTAGTGAATAAGTCCGCTACATTATCCTCTGATCGGATTTGATTCACTTCAATCTTTAGAAGTGATTGTTGTTGCTGATTATAAAAGAACTTAGGCGATATATGCTTGGTGTTGTCGCCTTTGATGAAACCTAACTTCATTTGTTCAATACAAGCTGCATTATCCTCATAAATGCATGTAGGTTCATCTGTGGTAGACTTCAAACCACAACTTCCTTGAATGTGTCGAATTACAGACCTTAGCCATACACATTCACGTACAGCTTCATGTAGAGCAATAATCTCTGCATGATTTGAGGAAGTAGCAACAAGGGTCTGTTTCGTAAACCTCCAAGATATCGCAGTGCTTCCCATGGTAAAGACATAACCTGTTTGGGAGCGACCTTTGTGAGGGTCAGAGAGGTACCCTGCATCAGCAAAACCCATCAAGACATCATTGTCGTTTTGATGGAGGGAGATAGGAGGACGCCGGCCACCATGAGCGGCGGCGGCAACATGGCCGGCGGCCATTCCATGGAGGGGGGCGTTTTGCCTTTTGGGGTCCGATCCCAATTTTCCGTCATTCCTTTTCTCTCTGTAGGGATAGAATAGGCCCATATCAATCGTACCTCTTAGGTATCGAAAGATGGTCTTTACACTAATCCAATGGCGGCGTGTTGGTTCAGAGCTGTGTCGAGCTAACAAGTTCACTGCGAATGAGATATCCGGTCTTGTGCATTGAGCTAAGTACAATAATGCGCCTATTGCACTTAAATAGGGCACTTCGGCCTCTAAGGGTTCTTCGTCCTCATCCCTTGGACGAAATGGATCTTTTCCGGGCTCAAGACTACGGCCGATCATGGGAGTACTCGCAGGCTTCGCTTTATCTTCATTAAAGCGCCTTAGAATTTTCTGAGTATATGCAGACTGATGGATCAAAATCCCATCACTACGGTGCTCGAGTTCTAAACCGAGACAAAACCGTGTTTTCCCAAGATCTTTCATCTCAAATTCGGATTTCAAGTAATTAGCAGTTTCCTTTAACTCATCTAGAGTTCCAATTAGGTTCATGTCATCGACATAGACTGCTACGATTGCAAATCCGGAACTTGTTCTTTTAATGAACACGCATGGGCATATTTCATTGTTAATATATCCCTTCCCAATCAAGTAGTCACTTAAACGGTTATACCACATCCGTCCAGATTGTTTTAATCCATATAGTGAGCGTTTTAATCTTATTGAAAACGCGCTCCGTGGTTTAGAGCCACTTGATTTGGGTAATTGAAGTCCATCTGGAACCTTCATATATATCTCTGAATCTAGATCCCCATAGAGATATGCTGTAACCACATCCATAAGCTGCATGTCAAGTTTTTCGGAAACTACCAAACTGACAAGGTAGCGGAACGTTATAACGTCCATTACGGGAGAATATGTCTCCTCGTAGTCGATTCCAGGGCGTTGTGAGAAACCTTGCGCCACAAGGCGGGCTTTATATCTTACCACCTCATTTTTCTCATTACGCTTTCTAACAAAGACCCATTTATGGCCAACAGGTTTTACACTTGGGGGTGTCTGCGTTACAGGCCCAAATACCTGTCTCTTTGTTAGTGAATCCAATTCAACCTGGATTGCATCTTTCCATTTAGGCCAATCTGCTCTTCGTTGACATTCTTCAACAGAGCGAGGTTTGATATCATCATATTCTATAATTCCTTTTGCAATATGATATGCAAATGCATCATCAATCGCCATAGAATTTCTATCCATCATCTCATGTACACTAGTGTAATTTATGGAGATCTCTCTATTCTCTGGAGTTGGTTCTGACATTGGAGCGTCCCCCAATGATGTCTCTTGGACATAACCATAATCCGGAATATTCTCATGAGATGGATTATTCACATCGATGATTAATGGATTATTTTGTGCCAAACTCGCTTTCTTTCTTGGGCGAGAATCCATCGAACCTATGGGCCTCCCGCGCTTCCTGGCAGGAGCCATGGGCCTAGCCAAAACGTCACCTTCACTATGAGAGGGGACGTTGGCGCCATGCTCATATCCTCTTGAGTTGGCGTCATGTCCTCTAGTTTTAGGGACATGAATCCTTGCAGGCACGTTTGCAGCAAGTATGTGTGATCTCGTCACTTTAGCGATATCAGAAAACGCATCAGGCATCGATTCTGCTACGTTCTGAAGATCGAGAATTCTCCGCACTTCAATTTCGGACTGTGCGGTTCGGGGATCAAGATGAGACAGAGTGGGGACAGACCACGACAATTCCTGTCGTTCCTGTTGAACATTGATGTTCTTATCTCCCCCTAACGACAGGAAGACTGTCTCATCGAAGTGACAATCCGCAAATCTAGCGGTAAAGAGATCGCCTGTCAAGGGTTCTATCTAGCGGATAATCGTTGGAGAATCATAACCAACGTAAACGCCTAATCGTCGTTGAGGACCCATTTTGGTGCGCTGTGGAGGCGCAATTGGCACATAAACTGCGCACCCAAATATGCGTAAGTGTGAGACATTGGGCTCATACCCAGTCACCATCTGGGACGCAGAAAAGGGTTGAGTGGCAGTAGGCCTCAGACGAATAAGCACAGCTGCATGCAATATTGCATAGCCCCAAGCAGAAATAGGGAGATTGGTGCGCATTACCAATGCTCGAGCAACCATTTGTAGTCGTTTAATGGTGGCTTCTGCGAGACCATTTTGGGTATGAACATGAGGAACAGGATGTTCAACATCAATCCCAATGGACATGCAATAATCATCAAAAGTCTTTGATGTAAACTCTCCAGCATTGTCTAATCTTATAGACTTAATAGGATGATCAGGGTGGTGAGCCCTTAACTTAATTATTTGTGCTAGGAGTTTAGCAAATGCAGCGTTCCTTGTGGACAATAGCATGACATGTGACCAGCGTGTCGATGCATCAACCAATACCATAAAATATCGAAATGGTCCGCATGATGGTTGAATAGGTCCACAAATATCACCTTGGATTCTTTGCAAGAATGGTATATTTTCTTTAGTGTCCTTTGCATAGGATGGTCTCGATCCTAATTTTGCTAAAGAGCAGGCTTTGCAGAACGAATGATGGGCGTTAGAAACAACCAATGAGGATTTTGGTTGAGCCATGAAGTCACAATGGACTTTAGAAGTAGAAATTCGAGTCAGAGGAGCAGAGGGGGCGTCAAAGCCACCCTTGAGCCGCAGGGGGATGGCGGCGCCGGCTAGTGGTGGCCGGACTTGAAGGGGGAAGGCGCCGTGAGGCGCAGGTGCTCCTCCTTGATCCAAATTTCGAGTTTTACTTCCTTTCGTTCTGAAAAAGGGATGTCTGTGTGAAGTCTTTAATATACGGATCATCATGTCACGACCTGGGTGTCCCAAACGGTCGTGCCAAAGCCTATATGTGTCGGAATCCCATAAATCATCTCTCATGACATGGTTGGATTCAATGACTCGAATAGTGGTTGCATACAACCCACTAGAGCGACACATAAGTTTCTCTAAGACTCGTTTATGTCCGTAGTCATTAGAGGTGATGCAAAGGAACTCTTGTCCATTCTCACAATGTGTTTCCATATGAAAACCATTGGCTCTTATATCTTTGAAGCTCAATAGGGTTCTTGCTGCCCTAGGAGCATAAAGAGCTTCGGTGACATTCAAAGTAGTGCCATTAGGCAACATAAATTGAGCTGGTCCTCGACCATGAATCAATTGAGATGGTCCAGCCATCGTAGTCACAGAAGATCGAGTAGGCGCCATCCATAGGAATAGCTGCCTGTTTCGAAGGATGGTATGTGTAGTGGCACTATCCACGAGGCATTCGAGCTCTCCGGGAAACATACTGAAAAATAATAAAGTTCGAATTTAGAATATGTCCAAGACATTTGAATAAAATAAGTCGACACTTTATTAATGATAGCCAATGATTACATCAAAATTTCTTGACTAAAATCTAATCCAATATAAAATCAAATAGTAGACGAATCGTAGTCACTTAATCCGTTCGGTAATTTCAATTTGGTTGTGACCAGGTAAGGTAAGGCGAGATTTTGGGGGAGCGCTGCTCACTTTTAAAACCGTTCTCTCAGATCAAACCTTGCCTAGACATCACAAGTACTCTTGAGTACGCCTAGAGGGAAAAAGTTAATACAATAAGTCATTTTATTGATTTAAGGCATAATAGCCATTACATAATTCTTGGAAAAATAAGGGACTATACTAATCAAAATCTGCAGCATCCTTGTGCAATTCTTTGTCAGATTTGAAGTCCGCTATGGTGAGATTGACGTTGGCATCATCACCATCTTCTTCTTGTATATTTTCGGCAAGATTGGCTTCATGCTCTCTGAAGTCTCTAAATGCCTTGTAATGCGCAGCTAATTGTTTGCTTGCTTTGCATTGTTTGAACCAATGCTCACTAGATCCATATCGATGACACATGTCATTGTGATTTCCTCCCTTTAATTGAGGTGCATTGTTTGCACTTGGGTGGCGTCCCTTATAGGAGTTGGCGCCATTCCCACGGCCTTGGGTGGCTCCTCCACGTCCTGGAGCCCCACGGCCTCCTCTCCCACGTTGCCATGTATTGCCACGTGATCGTCCTTCATTCTGACGAGTACCTTCCTTTGTAGGGCGGTTATATGGACCAGAACGTCCGTTGTGTCCCTGATTCTTGGGGTTCCGCTCCTTGCGCCCTCCTTTGGGTGCATTATTATAATTTGCCTCATGAACGCTCTTAGTTCCGATGGGCCTTGAATTATAATTTTTCACGAGGATATTATCATGCTTTTCAGCTACAGACATAATATTAATTAGCTGATGAAACCTCGTGAGCCGTCCAGTATTGAATTCAGTTCGGTATTGCTTTGATAGCAAAATAGCTGCGACGGGGAAGGTGGAGAGAGTTTTCTCAATTAGTTCTTGCTCTGTGACAGGTTGTCCACAGAACCCCAACATGGTCTTGAGGCGAAGAACTTCTGAATTATATTCAGCTACAGACTTGAAGTCAGCAAATCGTAGATTGTTCCATTAAACTTTCAAGTCAGGGAGGAGGGTATCCTTTACATTACCAAAACGCTCCTCAAGCGCAACCCATAATTCTCTAGCATCCTTGATTGCCATATACTCCAATCGGAGTGATTTATCCATGTGGCATCTCATCAAGATGAGAGCGGTGGCATTATTTGTAGCCGTACGCTCAAATATGAGGTCGGGATTTGGTGCTTGAATTACGGGTAGGATCCCTTTTGAAGTGAGATGGTTCTCAACATCCGTGACCCAACTATGATATTCCGAGCCAGTTGAGTCAAGGATAGGAAAGTCAAGTTTTGACATCCTGAAATAAGAAGAAGAAATATATTAGTTTCGGAGTTTAAAACTTCCACGACAACTAAATATTGAGATTTCCGAGCTATGCTACCAAGAAATCGATTTCCAAGAAAATTGGATTAGACCAAAACAATGATGTTTATAAGGTCGTTAATCGATGCTTGCGGACGCTCTTAGTCCGAAGTCTTACGAACGCTCTTAGTTCGTTTATAGCGCGAATCCCCACGATTCCGCTTTCTCAAAATCGAACCCACGTTATAAGAAAGGTGGGATGTAGAAGAAGGGAGGTTTTCAAGTCCCTGAGAAAAAGAAGAAATATTTAAATTAGGAACTTTAAAACTTACTCTTTTGGGTACTTACTTGTTGGTTTTGAATCACGCGCGTGTTGATGCAGGCGTGATTGAGCGAAGGTTTGCAGCGGTGTCGGATAGGGGCTGCAAAAGATGTTGCAGCGGCAGCGAGTTGCAGCAGGTGGGAAAAGGAGCTGCTGAGGTAGGTGCGCTGTAGGGGCAGCAGGGGCACGGCAGAGATGCAGGGGCAGAAATGCAGGGCTGCAGGCGTGCGGGCGTTTGGGCAAGCAGCAGCGTGCGCAGGGGCGCGGGGATGCTGCAAGGGCAGCAGGCGGGCAGCAGGTGCCGCGGGGTTGCAGGGCAGCGACGCAGGGGCGTGTGGCTGCAGGTGCAGCGCGCAGGGCAGCAGGGGCTGCTGCGATGTGGTAGGGCTAGCTCGGGCTAGGTGGCTTCGGCAGATTTTGGTGAAGAGGATTGATTGGGTTTTTTGTTTTGTGGCTAGAGTCGTGCTGATAACGTGTTTAAGTATATTGGTATTCGAGAGAGAATTGTAGAGAGAGATGATGTATTATTATTGAGAATAGGAGCCCTATATATAGGGATTACAAAGTACTAGTTCTAATGTTACAAGGAATACCAATCCGTGTAGGATTGGGAAATCTAGAACCTTCTCTCCTATTGCTACTCCTAGTTTGATAAGGCACACTAAATCGATATTCCTTCAACAAAAATAAGCCTATTTAGCTATGAAGCAACATAGTAATAGGTAAAGTTCAAACAAACATAAAACTAAATTTTCTCCTTGCCCTTAGAACTAGGGCTAGGAGGTTTCCCAGAATAGAGCAAATTCAAGACTTTTTCAGCTGGTACCTTCTTCGATTTGGAGGAATTTTTATTTTTTTGATCCCAAAGGTCTACCCTGTTCCTTCTTAATCACCAAATGATCACTATCATTTCCATTCTTGGACATCTCTCTTGGCATTATCACCTCCCTTGGGACAAGCATACCTCTTGGAGTTTCAATTAGACCTAGAGACTTAGCTATAAACCTAGTGAGGAATTCAGGCATCCTTACTTTCTTGGGCATCACAACTTCAGTCATGCCATCTTGTGCGGTATTCAGCAGAACTTTAGCATATTTAGGGAGGAGTACGGGGACATAGGTCTGTCTCGTTTTAATTCCTTTTGCTCCTCATCTATATAGGGACCAATGCTAAGGTATCGTCACTACTAGCAGACCTACTATCTGCGCTTGTATTCCGAATAACAATTGGCTTCCTCGGCTTGTTGCCATTATTGGAGCCGAATAGACTCCTTGCAATCAAAGATAAGATTGGTGTTTGAACACCCTGAAATTTAAACGCACCATTAACTAACTTGTTCTCTGTAAAACCAATGAAAGGCTTAGGCAGCTGCAAGCATTGTGCTTCTATCGACTCAGCTCATTTACGATGTGATTTTTTCACAGCCTGACAAAGACCCTGCTTATGGTAGACCAAGTTGCACCTTTTGCATTTTTCAATTAGGTTTTCAAAAAAGAAAGAAGTCTCCACCACAACCCTAGAAGCCAATTTAAGGGTTTTTTTTTTTTTTTTTTGGGAAGAGAGGTTTGGAGATTTCATGAGCTACATGAACTCAAATCTTACCAGATGTATTGAAAAGCTTCTGATCCATGTCCTGATACGTCCCAGCAATAGAGGCAACGTTCAGTATCATGCATTTGTCCTATAGGGCCTGTGGAATGTTACCTGCTCATGATAGATCAAGTTGCACACTACACCAATAACTTAAACACACAACACTTTTTGCACAACGAAAAAAAAAAAAATCATTGTGTGATGAGAGAAAGTGAATCATACAACACGTTTAAAAAACTTGCGTTGTATAAGGCTATTAAAATTCAAAAAAAATTTGCGAGAAGGTAATTGTACCACACTTACAAGAATAATCCGTTGTGTGAATGAAAAAAAAATGAGCAGCAGATTTCCCTCCTACCATGACTCAGATTTGGCCTTAAATTTGTACTACATTGTACAACAGAATAGTTATATCTGTTGTATGAGTGTAGCTTGCAAAATGTCATACAACAGTTTCTGTTTTTGTGTTGTCTGATCAAGGAAGATATATTGAAAATTTGGATGTGCCTCCAAAAACCACTCATTCCCCCCTTAAAATTGAAACTTTGATTGCATAGAGCGGGAACTTGATACGCTAAAAGTAAGCGCGCAATTTAACCCTGAAAAATGTCATCGTTAGTATAGAATAAGTAGGGATCGTTCTAGCCGGGGATTGAGGGTACACCTGTAATTGTAAAAACAAATAAAGAAATTAATAAAATTACAAAATATTATATTTGCAAAAATAAAACAAAGAATAAAAATATATACAAGTAAACACAAATAGGGGGTTTAGGATTATTAAATCAAAAATTAAAATAAAGTAAAGAAAACGTAAAAACATATATACAAGGGTGGAAAACAAGGAATAAAAATCAAAACCACATCCATATGCATGAAATCCAATTACAAATCCTATAGTTGATTATCCATGTCATGAGAAAGAAGTTGACCATGTGAAACGTTAGAAAGCAAACGATTTCCCATATTTTACTTTCCTTCAATATTTAATCTAAGTGAAAGCACCTAAATTAAACCTATTGAACATGCAATCATAGTCTAGAAAGCTAGCTACTCAAGAACACATTCAATGCATGAAGAACAAAGAAAAGATGTCAACCAAAGTGCACAACCTAGTATGAAAAAGTTCATCTATTTGCAATCCTCCTTAATTGATTTCGACTTTTGTCCAAAGCCTTTACTACTTATGAAATAGGTTCACAAAACTATTAGGTGAATTGTTTACCTAAATCTAGCACCAATTACATGCATATATCCTAAGTTGACCACCAAAGAACATAAACATGCAAAAGTTTTCTGTAATCCAAAATCAATCAAGCAATCTCACATAAGCAACATAGAAATCAACATATAAAAATCACAACTTTATTTCAAAACATATAAACGGGCTTTAAACTTTGCCCTTAACGTCATGTTAACTAGAATTCATAACTCTACGAATCAAACAAAGGAAAACAAAAGAAAGTATGAAATACACCGTGAAAGATGGATGACAAGCCTTGAGACGAAGAACTTGAAGATCCTTGAAAGCAAGCAATCTTCTAGAGACAACACCAGAGTGGATGGCGGATAGGATCTTGATGTATTGCATAACTTCTTCTCTTCCTTGGTTGAGACGCAGAGCTTCTGAAGACTAGAGAATGGAGAGAATTTTTGGTGTGTAGAATTATGGGAGAAGTGGTGTGTTGTGGTGTGTCTAAAACGTTTAGCAAAGAGGGGTATATATAGGGGGACGGCCAAGCTTCATGAATCTTCTTTTTAATTTCCCAAAGAATTATCTAGTCATGCCACACAGCTTCGACCAATCACAGAATGCCATGTCAGCTCTGTTGAGTCATCCAGCCAATCAAAAGCCTCCAAAATAAGTCCATAATCCTTCAAAATATATTATTGCTGATTTTCCCAAGATTTTATCTGATTTTTCTCTTAATTTTCGGCCAAAATACTCTTGAGTGAAAATAGGAATGAATCTGGACTTGTTTTGGACATTTTTTCCCTTAAATCTCTCTATGGCTTTATCCTTAATGTCCTCCCCTTGATTTTCTCTTGATTTTCACATTAATACTACAGATTTTAATTCCTTAATTTCGGCCAACATATCTTGAGGGGATTGAGGAACGAATCTGAACTTGTTTTGAGCCTTAACTTGTTGCACAATCCCATGAAACTCTCCCTAGATTTTCTCAACGTAATCTCCTTGATTCTCTCCTTGATTTTCACATTATCTCCATCATTTCCCATGGCAAAAATCAGATTTAATCTCCCAAAATATCTCCAACGTCATCTTCAAGCCATGTGGTCTCCTAATGCCTTCAGGTTTCCTAGCCTCATCAGGATTCCTGCGTTGACTGGGATTCCTAGTCGGACCAGGAAAACTCCATTTTTTCATTTTAGCTCATTTCCTTGTCATTTTCTCCGGTGTACCTAGAAAATAGAAACTAAATTAAAATTTATTTATTTAAGGAAATAACTAAGTAAATTAAAATATGAGGAAATAACTATTAAAACATCGCATTAAAATGCTCTTATCAGAACTTCCCCTCCTTGCTGCCTCAGCTCAAACTTAAAGTGTGCAGAATCAGACAACATAACTTCATTTATGTGTTGTGTGATTCATGAATACAAAATAAAAAGAGCCAACTGCCTGGTGTTTGACAACTTAAGTTAAGGCTAGCAACTTGTGTCTCCTACTTCATTTATTTCCAACGCCATACAAAACACCATGAAAACACAACTTCTTCATCAGTCTCCTTCTCTCCCCGAAACACAGATACCTTCCTCTTCATCCACAGCCAACCTTCGCGTCCAACTCAAAAGAAAATCCCTCATCCAATCGAAGCGCGCCCAGCTCCTCACCTAAGTGCCCAGTGGATTTCACCCTCTCTCCACTGAAACCCATCCCTCAGATCCCTAATCATCAATCGGAGAACAATGGCGAAGCAACCTAAAGCCAAGAAATCGGAGAAAGGGTACTGTCACACCCGTCCAGATCGCCTTCCTCGTCAACCAGTTTCTCTTTGATAACAGCTGCACCGAAGCCTGCTTCGTTTTCCGAACTGAAGTCTCCTCACTCTTCTCTACGTCTCCTATTCAAGAGGTACCCACATCTTTTTCTCCATCAATTTGGACTGAAATCTTCTAATATTTTTCTGATTTAGGGTTTTAATTTTTTTTAGATGCCGAAGAGCCTGCTGAGTTTGTCTGAGATTCTGAAGAGTACAAAGCAGTGGGGATCAGAAGATGCTTCGCAAAGCCAATGGCGACCCGGACAAGGCTAACGAGCCGTTTATGAGCTCCTCATCGAGCTTCATCTCTTCCCTTTAGTTTTTGTTCTTCCGACTGTTATACACAGAGTGCTTTCGCTATTCAGGTGCTGTCTTTCTCCTTGTTATTTCTTTCTGTTGGGATTTGATTGTTTTGGTTATCACAGATTGATTGCATATATATATATATATATATATATATATGTTTACTTCCTGATTTGATTTTATTGATATAAGTTATCAGCCTATAATCTCTATTTTTACACAAAGTTGAGCTTTGAGATTTCCCCTTTTCTTTTGCCGCTTCATAATTTAAAGGTTTCTGTGCATTTTGTATAAGATTTATTTGTATACCGAGCCTAGAATCTTACCACATTGCGCGGTACTTGTTCTTTTGAAATAGGCGCTCTGTTCCTGTTGGTTGCTTACTTGCTCTTCAGAGTTACTCAATTTTTCACAAGTTTAGATGGTTAAATTTCAGATTCAACCTCTGAAATCTTAATGAAGTTTATCATGTTCAAATGTTATCATAGTTACATAAGAAATGACGGTCATGAGTTACTGAAGAATGAAGATGACGATGAATTGGCATATTAACGATCTATCGTTTTTATTTTTATGCTTTTGCAGCCGAATATGAATTGAGATGTTTGAGAAATGCTTTAGATATGGGAGACAATGAAGAAATTATTGACATAGCTAAACGCTTTTATAGAGTATGTGTACTATTACTTGAATTTAAGATTCAATACGGTTCTTTATACAGAACTTGTGAACTGTTCAGTTTCTGAATCTGCTTTGCTTTTGTGAAGATTGCGATTGAGCGGAATTTCACAAGGGGCCGTAAGTCAGAGCAAGTACAGGCTGCATGTCTTTACATTGCATGTCGGTAAGACTCTCTTTGTTATACATCATTTTTTTGTTCTGTGAATTCTTAAATAAACTTACCTTAATAAGTTCCCTAGAATGCAGAGGAAATTCGAGAATATTAGTTATATCCCTTTAGTTTTATAGTATATTTTGATCTTATTCCTTAGAGAAATTCATCCATTATAAGAGGAAATTAAAAGCACAATTATAACCTAATTATAAGGTAAGAATCTTAGACTGAATTTCTATGAGCTTGGTGTTTTTTGATTCATAATCTTGTATAGGGTTGATTACCGGACTTCTCTTTGGGCTTCAGTGTCATCGGAGTTCAACTTCTGCAATCTTTGTATCCACAACGGGATACAACAAGTTTTGACGTATATGTGCTTCATAATGTCCGATGAAGAAAAAAAAGCAGGACTATAAGTAGTCCATAATTTATCTGTAAAATAATCATATACAATAATTCTCCACAACATCAACTGAAAGCAGTAACAAGAATTTTCCAATCTGAACTCGGGATACTCTGATACTGTCATACTGCACATACCATTATCCAGTACTTCAAATCTGTTTAGGTTGACTTTTTGCATCTTTGACTGTAGGATACTTCTAATCCACCGGTACTTGCAGATACCTGCTAGCATCTAAGAAAAAAAAAATTCTGATACAGAATTAATAAATTAAGTTTGTTTATTACAAACTGCGGTTGATTACTTTTTTTTTTTTTTTTTCCATTGAGGTGAAGATCTTGTTTACAGTGCTGTACTGTTTATCTTGATCAAACAATATTGGGGGAATGGGCATTCTACTCCCGAGCATTACTTTTCCATTATTGACAATGCATGCATATCTTTTTATTATCTGTTCACGTCAAAAATGTGATGTTCTAAATAACTTAAACTTAAATCATAATTCTATTTGTGCCCTCCTGTAATGAGTCGTAAGTTCTCTATGAAATTGGTACTGTAACATGAATTTTATTGTCACTAAATACATATTAGAAATTTTATTGTCTGACACTGAAAAATGAAATTAAAATCGGTATCACCATTTTCATTCCTTATTAATCTATGTCGTTGCAAGAAAGCTTATGTATCAAAGTTCATCATTGCCAAAAGTAATGGCAGAGATCCTATCCATGTCGAAAATGAACTAAAAATGCATTAAATTTGTACCAATAACGGAGTGATATTAAAGAAAAAAAAATTGAAGATAAATTGTAATATTCTTAGTCATACTAACGTATAGTTTAACGATTTACGTATAGTATAAATTGTAAGGCTTGGAGGACTTACGGGTTGCGGATTTGATTTACCCGGAGTCTAACACTTGGATGCTTGATTGGCTAGAGGAGTTGTTTTTCGAAGATGAAGTTGAGTTGATACGTACATAAGATTCCACTTGGTTTGAGAAACCCGGCGGACAGGCTAATATGGCATTTTGACAAGCATGGAGTTTACAATATGAATAGTGGGTATCACATTGCGAGATGCACTGCCTCTCTTCCTACACAAGCCTCCACGTCCAATGCACAAGGTGATAAGAGATTATGGAAGTTAATAATTAGCGAGCTAGGGTTCAACCAAAAGTGAGGAATGTTATTTGGAGACCGTGCAAGAACATTATTCCGACGAAAGCTAGCTGCTAGCCTGAGCAGAACGGTTCAGTTAGATGACCACTGATTGACCAGGTATATGTTTTTTGTTGATGTGAGACTGAAACCAGTTTACATGTTTTACAGATTGCAATGCTATTGCATGTTTCTGGTTATATAGTTCTCTAGGGCTAAGTGCTAGAAGCCATGCAACTACGTCCATAA
Source organism: Rosa rugosa (assembly GCF_958449725.1). Taxonomy (NCBI): domain Eukaryota; kingdom Viridiplantae; phylum Streptophyta; class Magnoliopsida; order Rosales; family Rosaceae; genus Rosa; species Rosa rugosa. The sequence goes on from NC_084821.1 coordinate 41,190,169, forward strand.
AGAATTGGGTTCTTGATATGCTAGACATGCTCACCAAGCAACAAATTGAGGTGTTTTTTTTGCTGCTTTGGACTATTTGGTCAGAAAAGAATAAATTAGTCTGGGATGGGGGACTTTTAACCCCATGCATGCTGTTAGTTGGGCCATGCATTTGCTCTTTGAGTATCAGCGTCTTCATCCTTGAAGGTGCCAGCAAAGAATAATAAAGGGGTTGCTCCAAAATGGATGTTTTCCCCTAGGGGGAGACTAAAAATAAACATCGATGGTGCTTATAGGAATACTGATGGGAGAGGAGGCATTGGGGTTGTAATCCGTGATGGTATTGGAAACTTCAAAGGAGCATGGTCCAGAATGATCCCTTATTTGAGTTCAGCTCTTCATAATGAAGCTGAGGCCTGCAAAGGAGGGTTGCTTTTAGCAATTCATAAGGGTTGGAAGGAGGTGGAAATAGAGAGTGATTGTTCCATCCTTGTTGCTGCCATGAATCGACAAGCGGAGGATAACTAAGAGGTTAGTCGAATTCTTGATGATTGTAGAGACTATACGCAAGCTTTTGATTATGTTATAATTCGACATGTTTATCGTGAAGCAAATAGTGTAGCGAATAGGTTCGCTCATTTTGCTAGTCTAGATTATGTTGTGGATCTTTCTTTAGTTGAGGCTCCAGGCTTCTTACAGGATGTTCTCTATGAGGATATTTGTAATGCAATTATGCATGCTCGGGTATAGGTATTACGTCCCCCCGATGCGGCAAAATATTAAGAATAATAACATGGGCGTGGGGATGAGCCTCCCACCTTGATTGAGTTCCCATACCCATTATTTCAAAAAAAAAAAAAACGTTTAGTTTATATGTTCCATTCTAGTCAACTGATCATTCTCTATTTTTCTTGTACTGGTTCTTCTTGTTGCTACTGTATTTCTTTGGTTGATCTTTTAAGTCGGCCTGTAATTAGCATGGAAGAAATAACTGTTCTGGTTCATGATTGAAGATGCAATAGTGCAGCGACCAACATTTGTTACTTCGAAATTAAAGAATAGCAGCAACTTTGAATCGATCCTCCACGAGACAATTAATTAAGAAACAGTCTAAATCCTGAATTGCGGCAACATCATATATGAACAAGATCATATAATATATTACATGTATTATTTCTTATTATATAGTACAACTGAAAGCAAAAATTGAAAAGAGTACATTCTACAATGAATAAAAACAATTGTATTATTTCTTATTACTATACTTGGGACCCATTTGGTAACTACCTTCCTCTTTTGGTAGTTTTTTTTCGAAGGTCGAAGGCCAAATGGAGATTGATGATAGAAATGGTAAATGTGAAGGAAAGGAATACCAGAAAGAAAAATGGTATCAAATGAGCCCTTTTGTTACTATATATATATGTATTATCAATATATGAAATAGAAGCACAAAAAGCTAGCTAGCTTGTGCACAATACGTCATTCGATTTGCTTATCTCCTTTTGCTTTTTCCTAGACAAACTTGAGGAGGTGGCTGAGGTGGCGACTGACTATCCGGTGGATTTGAATAATTTGATCCATGTACCTTGCTTTTTCCTAGACAAACTTGAGGAGGTGGCTGAGGTGGCGACTGACTAACCGGTGGATTTGAATTTGATACATGTTCCTTGCGCCCAAAAGTGTTACGGGCACTGGGTGGAGAAGAAGTAGAACCAGAAGACATGATAAATGGTTTGCTGCTTAATTTATCTTGTATGAAGGATATCTTAGAACTTATGGCTTATAACCAGATCACACATATATGTCTCTATATATATAGTTGAGGGATTAAGTTGCTTGTGTACATTTTTGGTTTGGGAAATTAAAGAGATGTTGTGTTGGGATTAGGGAGAACCTTACCATGGATGGATCAAACTTGTTAATAAGTAAACATTCAAAACAAAAAACAGAAATTTCACCAAGTAAATTTCTGTAATCGTCGGTCAGCAAGAAGAAAAGAACTCGAACGTAAACATCAACTACGATAGCAAGTTCATCTTGTGTAGTTTACAAGAACTTGATGTTGAGAATTGGCAGATATTGAAACAAGTAACCCTAACGTCAGAGCAACACTATTAATTTCCAATTAGTTTCATTTTCTATGTAGAGTTTATTATGGAATTGAACCAACCTTTCATACCAACGAGTTTTGTGGTTTGGTTTTCAGAGAAGTGGGTTTGATTGGTACGTGATTGCTTCCCCTATATCACACATTCCTGGAAAAGGAAAAGAAACTTTTGGCTGATTTTAGTTTAACTTCACGGAGGTTTCTTTCTTATATGTTTTCATATTAGGAGTTTGATCTTTGATCTGAAATGGCTTCTGCACGTAATTGAATGTCATTGACTTTGAAAACCATCGAAGACGATGAACATAAATTAGGGATAGGCATGTGGATCAGAAGATATATATTATCAAATTACAGAAGAAATAATCAAATTCAACGGATCAGCAACAAATTCTGGTCGTCTAATCTTGTCTCGCACCTCGACCATGCAGGCACTTTCTTATAATCTTCCGAGAAACAGTCGGACCTGGCATGCCGGCCTGCACAGACCAACGACCAAACAAACCAGAGTTAGAGAGATGGATGCACAAGGAATCGACGCGTAAATGTAGCTTACTGCATACAGTTTTGCGAAAATGAGCCCAAAAAAATTGAACCCGTAACGTCGAGATTGACCATTAGACCAACCCAGCCAACTGTGACCCGTTCGGCTTTCGGGGAAATATATGAGCAACACAGCAGCAGTTTTTTTGTACTTTCCTTTATTTCTTTTCCTTCGTTTTTGTACGGCAAATGAAGCATATTGATCAATTAAAAGATTGCAGTGAAATGTGGCTTGACTAATCTTAGTCAAACCACATTTGACTGCAATCTTTTAATTGATCCATGTACTTCATTTGCCGTAGAAAAATGAAGGGGGAAAAAAATAAAGGAAAAAGAAATAGAAATTTTCGACCGTTGAAAAAATTGCTGCTGTGTTGCTTATATATTTCCCCGAAAGCCAACAGGGTCACAGTTGGCTGGGTTGGTCTAATGGTCATTGTCGACATTAAGGGTTCAATTTTTAGGCTCATTTTCGCAAAACTGTTTGCAGTAAGCTACATATATACCTTGTACACGTTGATTCCTTGTGCCTCCATCTCAGCATCAAGTTCTTGTAAACTACACAAGATGAACTTGCTGTCGTAGTTGATGTTTACGTTCGAGTTCTTTTCTTCTTGCTGACCGACGATTTCAGAAATTTACTTGGTGAAATTTCTGTTTTTTTTGTTTTGAATATTTACTTATCAAGTTTGATCCATCCATGGTGAGATTCTCCCTAATCCCAACACAACACCCCTTTAATTTCCTCATGGGGTAGTTTATGACAGTCGTGCTTGCGTGAACAGCAACATCATTGTCTGAAAAAATTGGTGCAGAATGTCTTCAAATATTTCCCCGAAACAGCTTTAACAGAAGACTATCAAACCAATACCCATAGATATTTGCAAGGAAACATGGCAGGAGTTCGATCTTGGTCTCTAGAGTTGTCCGAGTTAAGTAAAATAAATAAGAAAACAATGAAGTGGGACACGAAATCTGCAGGCCAAAGATATAATACCCAGCAAGCTACATGCACTAGCAGGTGGCAATGAAAAATGAGATTCTGACCCGTCAAACCTTGCGGTTCAAACGCGGTTTAGAATTTATCTGAGTAAAGTTATGCAAGTTCCCCAGAACCGCATAGCAATTCCTGTAAGAGCTACAATAGATTTTCCTGAGTCTTTTGTGAATTAGTTTCTGGGTCTGTAAATGGACAAGTGGATAAAGCTTGCTACGCTCTGTTTGGTCATTCGCTCTTCACGATTTCGTTCTGTAATCTGAGATCTCATTATTAGCTTACTCTGTCCAACAATTTCCTACGTATAGATTTGAATCATTTGATCAACGACGTAATTTGCATACAGGTGTGGGTATATCCCTAATTTCTAGTCATGTTCTTCCACCGATTGGTTTCAGTCAATATTACCAAAAGGATATTCAATTACCCAATCTGATCAAGTAAATTAACGAGAAACAAAAAAGAAAGCACTACGTAGAACAGGAAGCTAGCTCTGCATGGCCCGGATGAAATCATGTACTCATGTATTACTATCCAACAGCCAGCATTGGATAGTTTGCATTACACGGTTGAAAACCAAACTAGCAAGCCCTAACTCATGAAAACTGGTTGTTAGGACGATTTGGTCTTCATTTAATCAAACGTGATATATGGTAAAAGTTTGAACTTTCTGTGGTACTTGCACATTGGGGCTACGTACGTAACTTATTAAAGTTTCCCTTCACTTTCCTGATCGAAATAACCCTCCGGCGGGATAGCAGCAACCTCGACTAGTATAAATAGGGCCTTTGGAAAGCAAAGTGATTTATGTCCATAACCATCATCCTTAAGAGTTAAGTCACAAGATAAGCAGTTGCAATTGATCATGTCTTCCGCTAAGGACGCGTTGGGAAAGGGTTCAAAGGAACCGGGTTCAAAGGTAAAGGGGAGCTCAAAGGGACAAGGTGGGAGTTCTCAACCAAGTCCCCAAGATGTACGCGCCCCACCGAAACCGGGTTCAAAGGCAAAGGGGAGCTCAAAGGGACAAGGTGGGAGTTCTCAACCAAGTCCCCAAGATGTACGCGCCCCACCGAAACCGAAAACAAGGCATGCCGAGTAAGCCATGCTTTGTGCAGAATGGTGTCCTATAGATGTTTTCTCTGCAGCTAGTTCTTGTTATTATTTTTGTCATATATCAGGTAGGTTGTTCAAACATGCATTAATTCATGGTAACCAAAACTAGATGAATAAATTGTTACCAAATTTGTATAAAGAGATTACATTTGCATTCATAAATCTTTATTCTTTGTACAAATTTCAAGTGAAAATCAAAGGTACGGTGTAAACATTTTGTTTCGGTTGTTATAGATTATTGTAGTTGACATTCCATCCCTCTGTGTAATAGATAGAAGAAATGCAATATTATTATTATTATTTCAGTTTGTTTACATAAAGTATAAATGTGAGTCGACGCCTTCTTTGGATTTGAAACATGTTGTGCATTCATCTCACTAAACTTCGCCAATATTTTTTTTTTTATCCCCACCCCATTCATATTGATTCCAGTGAGATTTGAATACATAACCTTTACGATGTTAGTTAGATCAGCTAATCAATTCGCATGTTCGTCAATCTCTCTAGTCATCTTATACGGTTTTCAATGTCAAATTCAATGTTAGTTACAGAAGCAAATTAAATAAAGGGGTTAATCACATAAAAGGAATGGGAATATATATCGCCATACCATAGGGTACGCGGGTAGGGATATAAAATGAAAATCCATAATTAGCTTGAAGTAAATACGGAAGTGTCAAGGGATATTGGAGCAGAATATGACATTTAGAGAGAGAGAGAGAGAGAGAGAGAGAGAGAGAGAGAGAGAGAGAGAGAGAGAGAGAGAGAGAGAGAGAATTTAGGCTGGGTTTTGAAGGGTGTGTTTAACTAGGCCAGTAAAATGGGTGGGGTTGGGTCGGTTCTGCCCTAAGATATGATGGCCCAATTACTGTCCGGCCCTGAATACCTGTAGCTGTAACCCGTAAGTATTAAATGCGCAAGGAATGACCTGCGCTTTCACAAATATGTGAAACACAAGCCTACCCACGAGCATATAAAGTTCGCCCGTCCTGTATTTGGCATATGATTTGGGCCCAACAAATGTTCACTTACACCACTAAAAGATTTGTGTGTTCACTTACCCCATTTAAATGTAAAAAGACAAGTTTGCCCTCCAAATAATCAAAAAGTCACTGGAGACTCTGGTCAACCGCTGCGGAAATTCGGTCATCGGTCGCCGGAATCAAGTCACTGGTCCGAGGTTGCCGGAGACTTTTATTACCCCCCAATAAAATCCTATAAATTTTTATTGGGGGGCAATAAAAAGTTTATTGGGTATTAATGGAAGGCAATAAAATCAGACTTCGGTCACCGGTCCGGAGGTTGCCGGAAGTTCTCAAAGAGGTCGCCGGAAACTTGTATTACTCCCCCCCCCCCCCAATAAAGTCCAACAAATTATTATTGTGGGGCAATAAGTTTATTTGTTATTATTAGGGGACAATAAAATCGGACGCAGGACTCCGGTCACCGGTCACCGGATTTCGGAGGCTGGTCATCAGATTCCGACTTCTGGTGACGAGATTCCAGCTGCCAGTCACCAGAGTTCTGCGACGGGTGACCAAAGAAGTCTCCGATGACTTCTCTCTCTCTCTCTAAGTGACAAATGGAGAGAGGTAAAATTGACCCAAAAATAAAAAGAATAACTTAATTAGGTATTAAAGCGAAAAATATGTAATTTGTTGGGTAAGTGGGCAATCTAGTAAGATGTTTGAGTAAATGAGGTTAGTGTAGCTCAAATTTAGGTAAATAGACATTTTCCGAAATAATATTAACTTTATTAAAAATAATTTGATTGTGTTGACAATTGAACCCAATTTTTTTAATTTTAATCTTTTCAAATCCTCCCATTAAATAAAAAATTGATAATAATAATATGTATCGATTGATAAAGAAAATCAAATCTAAAGTTTTTATTTGTAGTTCAAATGAAATTATCGATTGTTCATTTTAGATTTTATGATTTGACATTGGCTCTGCCCAAAATTCAAAAGTTAAGTCCCTAACCCACATTTTACATTAAAACGGAAAAAGAAAAAAACTCTATGGAAACAATGGTCAATACAAATTCACTAAATACAATGCATCCAACACTAACTCGAGTTCGGAGAATAGTAGGTGGTCCAGTTTAGGAAATATATGTCAACGTTGTCAAAAAAAAAAATCTCATGTTGAAGCACATCACCACTTTTCTGATGAAATTAAAAATGTAAGGATTAAATTAATTTTCACACTAACGTACGACGTAGGAATTAAAGTGACTGAGGGTAGTTTGCAGGGATTGCACATGTGTCCAAGTGCTCCTATTCTTCATTATTTATTTTTTGCAGATGATAGTTTTGTTTTTGGATCAACTGTGGAGGATGAATGTTAAAAGTATGGAACCCTGCTTGAAGTGTATGAGAGAGCTTCCGGACAATGAATAAATTTACAAAAATATAGTGTGCTTCTTAGCAAGAATATGGCTCTAGCAGTCCAAGCTCACTAGGCAAGTATTCTAGAAGTAAAGTGTGTAAAAGAATATGATCGTTACTTAGGTTTGCCATTGCAGCTATGTCCCGTACCTAAATTTACTGGTTTACTAGTCATTTGGACGGTAAACGACAACTATTGTTACGTTTTACCTTGTTTTGAACTTTTAGTTGACCGAAGAGTTGACTTTTTATGTCGTTCCTCATTTGAGAAAATTTTCTTCACGAAAATTGTAGAGGAAGTCAAACTAAGTTCGTAGACATGTGACACACTCAAATAGGAGTTCGTATGTGAAAGCTATGGTAAAAAAACTAAAGTTACTATTCTAAGAAAGGGGTATAAATGGAGGACTTACCAAAAATGGTAAGTCATTTTTCACCCTTCAGCCCAAAGTAGAAACCCTAATTCTCTCTAGCTCGAATCGCGGCTTGATCCGACCCTAATCGGAGACCCGACGGGTGCTCCCCCATCCGGCCTCCGTTTAGCATCGCACCAATGGCGTTCGACGCACGCCGGCATCCTCTTCTTCCCTTTGGCGGTGGTGGTGCACCATTTGGAGTGTAGAAAGTGCAGTGACACGAAACCACAACGGCAGACCCACAAAGTCGACCCAGCCAGAACTTCCAACTCCAGCGACGAAACGGGTTGGGTTTTGAAGCCCATTCACTATAGAGCAGACACTCCAAATATCTTGAAGCGATTTGAAGAGAGGAGGAAGAATCAAAAGCTTGAAGTTTTATGGATTTCTGCGGCTTTCAAAGTAAATTCCGACTACCTCGATTGAAATTGGACTTTGTGCTAGTTGTAAAAATTGTTGGGGATGTTTTAATGAACATTTTGGAATAGGTGCTGTGACCCAAATCGGAGTCGGAGTCGGAGTCGGCGGCGCGTTGGGCTCATGCACAGCCACTTGTGCCCGCGTGTGGGGGCACGTGAGGTTGTTTCTGGCCTTCTGCTTTGGCTTGTCAGATAGAGTTTGGTGGTACGAACGTGTCAATAAGATTTTTTTTTTTTTTGTGATTGCTGAACTTTTGAAATCGATCGGGAATTTCTGTGTTTCGGATTTTAGTGTTTTGATTCGAGGAAATCCGACTGTTAGATCGTCTTCATTTTTCATTAATAAGGTAGAGAAACCCTTAAAGTTTGACAAGATAGTTGACAATAGAGAAGTGACCAAACCTTGCAGCCACATGCATGTAAAGTTGTATCTCTATCTAAATTTTGTTGTTTGAGAAGTGAGCCGGATCTGCAATAAATCGCAGCGACGACATTTTTGTGTCCGAATTGCACAGCTATATGGAGGGTTGTGTTTTCTCGAGGTGTAATTAAGTTTATATAGAAGGCTAGGATTATCACTAAGAAGTTTTCTGAGGAAGCAAAACATCCCTGATTTTGCAGATTTGTAGAGCCTTGGATCCATGGCCTTTTTGTTCTAGGCACCTACAGTAGTGCATATGCAGGTGCTCTATAATTGTGGGAAGAAGACTTGAAAGACTTGTCAAGCATTTCAAGTCTTGTCGTTGACAATTCAATATTATGATAAATCGCCATCAAATACCTGTTCGTTCAAATTGGCATTGCATCATTCAAACCATGACTTAAAATGGAAAGCTAAAGAAGCATTGCCATGGTGTGAATTGTTGTAAACAGAAGAAGATATGTGAACTTAGACCATAGAAGTAGATAGCTTCCTTGTCGAGTACATTATAGCAAAACTTCTTAGCCAAGTCAGCGATGCATCTCTGAGTATCTTCCATATAGGGACAAAGTGTGATATGTTTTGTTTTTGGTCTACAACTACTGAATCCTCCAATATGCTCTTGAGCTGAAAGATTAACAAAATAATGAAACTTGAATCAGAGTGTGACGTCTCAAGGACCATTAACTTTGGGAACTCAAACTTTCTCCAACTAACTTCTAAACTTTTGCAGCACAAACCAACTAGAAAATGAGCCTTGGATTAAAGAACAATTTAATTAGCAACTAACCATCAACCACATAAGAATTACCACAAAAGGGTGGAAATGAACTACTAAAAACAAAGTCATCATACGAAAAGGATCGGAAGATATTACAAAATATCCATCATTCTCTGTTTTCTTCTTCTGTATATTTTGGTAAGATAAATTGAAATCGAAGCACAAAAAGAACAGAAATTGTCCTACACAAGACCAAGAACCTCAAAAAAGAGGAACATCTAATGATTACGGCAAGCTCCAAGTTACTGTTGTAGATCCTAGGTTCTAGCAGGTTAACCGCATTACCAAGAAGCAAGGATTCAAATTTTGGTTTCGGTTTTTCAAATTTAAGGAAATTTCGGAGAAAGTTACGATTACGACAGAAATTTCAGTTTAAAATAAATAAATCACATTAATTGCATTTATGAAATGATATTTTTGAATGAAGCTTTTACATAGATTAAACTAACCTATAATAAACCTATTTACAATGTAACCTCTCTAAAATTGTACATTTATAATGGAATTGTGATGTGTTGAGCCAAGACTTGAAGAACAAAGAACAGTTTCGAAGAACAGATTACATTTAAAAAGAACCTTTTGGTAATGTAACCTATAATAAACCTATTAGAGATTACATTAATATATAACAAAGAACATATCGCAAAGAACAAAGGTTAACTTTAATATTGGCTATTAACAAAGAACGGATTTAGGCAATTAACAAAAGTTAAAAACAAAAACAAAAAAGTCCATTCTCTACAATGTAACCCAACAAGTCACTATATTGAGTTCCTATGTCTATTGAGCCAAGATTCAAAGAAAGTGATTCGAACTCATTTAGAGACAAATGCTTATCGCGTCTTCCTTGTGTATCCCCCATACTTGATTGCAAATAAAATCAAATTTTCATATTTTCTCTATGAAAGTGTGAATAAAAAACTCATTGTAGGTGACATTTCGGTGTGAATGTTTAAATATATTTTGTGTGTGTAGATATTTCAGAAATTAAGAATTTCGTGGAAATAAACTGAAAATTTCAGAAAATTTTGGGAAATTCCTGACGGAAATGATATAGCATATGAATTTCGTTTCGGTACTTCAAAATTATGAAAATTTCGGCAGTTTGAGAGAAATTTCAATCCTTGCCAAGAAATGGGTGCTGCGTGTATGGGAGTAGAGAACAATAAAGCCTCTAAATTAAAACTACTGATCATTTTTGTTGGTTGCCTTTTCTATTTTTTCTGTTTTAGAAAGTTTTGTTTCTAATGTCAGTCAAAAGCTCAAAGAGATTGGTTGCATTTTCCTTTTTAGAAACAATTTGTAATGTCGCAGTAAAAAGTTGAATAAGAGGTTTAAGTTTTAGTTTTGCAACATCCAGCTTCCCTATATTCCTAATATGTTACCCCGCGCTATCACCATCATAGCTCAGTCTCTATAGTTCAATTCTCCATCCTCATTTTTTTGTTTTGCCATAGGTATCATGGCCACTGGAGCAAGGATTGGAGTAGAAGCTAAATGCTAAACAAAATTTCAGCTACAGAAATCACATTTTCCAAAAGTCTAATAATACTAAAGCAAACAGCATTTTTACATGCATGAAAATCAATACTTTCAAATAGTATCTTCCAAGTTCTTCACAGTTATGTATACTTGCTCAATTCCACATGTAACGTGAAATCTGTCACCAATTTCAGTAGGTATAACATCCCAGACATTTCTTATCTATGAAAAAGAATGGAAACATGTCTCAAAATAGAACTAATAATTATGGAGTAAAGCAAGTATTAGCATGAGTTATAACAAATGAACATGGGGTTCAAAATGCAAAGAGAGGAAGAAGAGGGAACAAAAGGGCGTAAATCAGGTGATCGAACTGCACCTACAGACGATCATTTTCATATGAAATACAATTTACCATCCAGAAAAGGAAACACAAATGTTCGTTGACATTTCACAGATCACGTACTAATCCCAAACAAATATTGTATCAACGGAAGACAAATCTCCGTAGCAAACTAACATCAAAGAACAACATAAAGAAAATGAAAATATAAAATTTTATATGCACAATATACAACACATATATATTGCAATTGTCCCAATGGAATATGTTCAAGTTAAACTTGAACAAAATGAAATGATTATGATATTCACGGAAATAGAATCTAACTAATACTTGCGCTTGAACAGTATGTATCACAGAATGATAGCACCAAAAGGTGATGTATGATACACAACAAAAGTAATGTTCTTGTTTCGACACTTCTAATGATGTAACATATCCAGTATGAATCCAAAACTATATCCCAGTTTTCACCCTAGATAAATCTCCCTCATGCTAACTAAGTTGCATGTTCTGGAAAAGTGACACTTTAGATTTTCATAGGCATATATCTGAACACAGTAAATAGTTTGTTACTGAGTATGCAGATCGCATGCACACAACACAACTATAGACAAAAACTACTCCCAACCTCGACAGAGGATTTGTCCATATATCCGTCAAGCTACAGAAATCACATTTCCCAAAAGTTTTACTCTTAGTGTGGAGGTTTTGAAAATGAATCTGATGTAACCTTTATTTCCTTTGAGTTGTAGGCTTATTTTGAACTTCTTTTGCTACCTTTCTTATCTAATATGAGAGGCATACCATTAGCCCAACTTCCTACATATCTAAGAGATGGTGTTGGTTGGTTTCTTACATAATTCACTAGTAATATAATAATAAAAACATACATATGTGTGAAATACTGGAAAAGTAAAAAAATTCCATTATTAGTACTGTCTTTGCTTAGAGCTATCATAATCTTCTGTAACAATGTAATGTGGTGAAATTAGAGAAACCTGATAGCAATCTTGTAAGATTTCGTGGACTTATCAAACTTGATTAGGAATGCAATAACTTGCTACTCTACTTGCAGAAAAAGTAATAGGACAAAGTTGTGCTATTCTAGTTTAATTCCTCCTGCATTGAGGATACAAATTTACGTAATGGCCATGCTTTGTATCATTAGTAAACTCTTTTGTATATGAAACAGGATTGATATCCCTACTGCTATTAGGACTAGTAAACCTTTATGGGAAGGTGGCTAGTTTTGTTTGCCTACTTAAGTACTTGGTCCCTGCTCTAGCTATTATCAAGCATACATTGTTCTTTGCCCATTAGAGACAGCCTAAGGGATAGCTCAGAGGAGAACAAACCAAGTACACCAGCTCACAAGTTCAAACTGTTGTCTTCAACAATGGCTACAATTCCAGGTAAATTTGTGTATTCTTATATTGAGTACAATGATCATATGCACACATTCAGTTTTTCAACTTATAAATCTTTCCTTGCTCAGAAGTCAGAAACCAATGTAGCCAACTGGTTGAAAATATTACTCAGCTCATGAATGGTGGACCCAACATTTTGCAAAGCTTCATCTCTACTCTACATTTTGTGCTGTTGTTGGAGCAATGGTTGACTCTTAGCTCCCCATCTATCTCCTTCCTGCAAATTTGAAATATATTTTTTTAAAAGGATGACAGCCTCAAAATTTGTTATCTACATCAAACTAATCCCATAGGATACCAAGCAAAGATAATAACCAAAATTTAAAAAATTAAATCCAAACAAAGAAGCGTAAGACTGTATCTTGAAGTTTTATAATTAAACATCAAATTATATATAAGTTCAGAAGTGAATTGTCTGCATAATAACATTGTTAGTCCAAATTCTAAAATGTTTAAAGGGAAAATTACTGGTCCCCCCTTTAACTTTTGGTGCGTCGACAGTTCAGTCCCTGTTATTCCAATTTTAATAGATAACTCCCCAAACATTCAAATTTCACACAATTTGATCCAAAATTACCATTTTACCCCTCACTTATTTTTTTTTGTTTTTTTTGTTTTATTCTTCTCTCTCTCTTTTATACATATGTATATGTGTGTGTGTGTGTGTGTATGTATATATATTTTTTATTCTTCTCTCTCTCTTTATATATATATGTATGTGTGTGTGTGTGAGAGTATATATGTATGTATGTATGTATGTATGTATATATGTATGTATATGTGTGTGTATATTTTTATTCTTCTCTCTCTCTTTTTATATATATTTATATGTATACATGTGTGTGTGTACATATACATATGCAGATATATACATACACATATATATATATATATATATGTATATGTATGTATACATATATATCTAATGTGTTTATGTATTTGATAAGTCTATATACTATGTTTATGTTTCATATTATAAAAACAATTCACAACTTTTATATATCTAATGTGCGTGTGTGTATATATATATATATACATATACATACATACATATATATATATATATATATATATATATATATATATATATATGTATATGTATATGTATATGTATATGTAGATATATAAATATATGTATAATTTTATACATATGTGTGTGTGTGTATATAATGTATATGTGTGTGTGTGTGTGTGTGTGTGTGTGTGTGTGTGTATATATATATGTATATGTAGATATATATATATATATATATATATATATATATATATATATGTATGTATGTATGTATGTATGTATGTATGTATGTATGTATGTATGTATAGATATATGTATATATGTGTGTGTGTATGTGAAAAGGAAGTGAGGGGTAAAATGGTAATTTTGGATTAAATTGTGTGAAATTTGAATGTTTGGGGAGTTATCTGTTAAAATTGGAATAACAGTGACTGAACTGTCGACGCATCAGGTAAAATGGTAATTTTGGATTAAATTGTGTGAAATTTGAATGTTTGGGGAGTTATCTGTTAAAATTGGAATAACAGTGACTGAACTGTCGACGCATCAAAAGTTAAAGGGGGGACCAGTAATTTCCCCATGTTTAAACATCAAAATCTGACAATTGGTAATTTATTGAAAAATGAAACAACGTCATTGTCTTTAGGCTGACTGTTCTGCATAAGGAAACTTACAACCCAGAATAAAGAAGAAACAAAGAGATAGTGTTGGTACTTTTCAAGATCCTCAAGATGAACAAACGGCGCAAGCAGTAGCAACAGTTCACATATAGATAAATCGGGATTTTAAATAATCCAGCACACAGAAACTAAGGTGATTTAGTATATCTAGAACCTTAGTTCCCAACCACATCCTTTTTTTGTGACAATTCATGATTGAAATATGTTCCAAGTAGATAAAGATAGTAAACCTTCATCAAGTATAGGAAAAAAAATCCTTTATTTGAGTTACTTTCCAAACAACAGCTCTAGCTCCTTCTTAAAAAATTATGGGCTAATTACTGTTTAGTACCCTGTGGTTTGGGTCGAACATCAATTCAGTCCCTTAACTTTCAATTTCATCAAAAACACCCCAATACTAACCATTTCTCGTCCAATTGATCCTTCCGTCGTGATTCCGTCAATTTCAACCATTAAGTGCCATGTCAGCATTTCCAACTCAGTAAAAGTGGGTCCCACATGGAAGGAAAATTCCAAAAATAACCCTGACTCCATTCCAACCCGTAACACAACCCCAATTTCCATTACAGCTTCCCATTACGCGATCAACACCCCTCACAGTTCCAAATCAGACCAGTGTGGAGAAAACAAAGAATCGTGAGAAAATTTAAGGAATCAAATGCGCGAAGAAGGAGAAGGCTGATATAATTCAAAGCGATACCCAAAAGATTGATAAGGAGAAGACCAATTGAAAGCTGAAGATCTAGACATGCCCGACAACGTGCTCGATGTTTGGATACCCAGAAAAACAAAGGATGGAGATGAAATCCCTCATTACGGTGAGTTTGTGTCTTGGGTTTTGCATTACAGTGATCAAATCTTTAGGGTATTGGGATTAAAGAGTTTCGGGTTTAAGCTCTTGACATTAAGGTTTCCAATATTCGAAATTGGGGGAAAATGGTTTCTGGGTTTCGTTTCAAATCTTCAAAATTGGGATGAAAGGGTTTCGGTGTTGGAGTTTGAGGTTGAGGTTTTTGAAATTTCAGAATTGGATTTAGAAGATATATAGGGTTTGGCATCTGTGGGAGATCGAAATGTCCTTTTCTTGCACAGTTTTTTTTTTTTTTCCTCGATAAGGAATCTTTGGTCTGGTCTAATTCAGCAATGCCATGTGAACAAGTTGGCATCATATTGAATATATTGTTTTTGCTTGTTTGGATCAGTGTTTTCTTTTTGTCGATTTACTGTTGTTGATGTCCTTTTTATGAGATTTTAATATTTATATCTGCCATTTTTGATAGGTTGCAGTACATGTTTTCTGGAAATTTCTTATTTGTGGCTAAAATTGGAAAAGTTGCAGTACATATTTTATGGAAATTTCATATTTTTGGCTAAAATTGGATATGATGCAGTACATATTCTGGAAATTTCATATTTGTAGTTGAAATTCAATAGGGTGCAGTACATCTGTTCTGGAAATTTCGTATTTATAGCTGAAATTGGATAAGTTGCAGTACATGTTACCTGAGACTTTTATATACGTAGCTGAAAGTTGGAAGGGTTGCAGTAACTTTTTTCTCAAATTTTCATATTTGTAGCTGAAAGTTGGATAAGTTGCAGTAGTGCAGTACCCTTTTTGAAGTGAAATTTCATATTTTGTGCTAAAAGTTGACAAGGAGCAGTACTACTTTTCTGAGATGATCACATTTGTAGTTTATGTGTTGTTCATTATATTCTTGTTTTTGAACTTTTTTGTGAGTGTAGAAGAAGATGGCTGCATTGAATGCATCTAGGAAAGCAGCTGCTGCCACCCCTTCTAACTCTACCAAAGCTGCCGCCGCCGCCACAAATTTCAAGTCTACCAAAGCTGCTGCTGCTGCCACATCTACCTCAACAACGATAAGGCCTCCGACAACAAGTAAAGCATCAAAAGGCCAAGCCCCAACACCTTCCAGATCATCACAAAGGATTAGGCAAAATTCCAAACAAGGGGGAAAGTAGGAGGAACTTTGAGGAATGATAAGCAAGCCCTAACATTTTTTGTGCTACCTAGGTTGCTAGCTCTAATTTTTTTGGAGGATGATTAGAGCTCTTTTGAAATGCAAACATTTGAGATGTTGTAAACATTTGGGCTGCTTATTTTGTTGCATTTTAAGAATGTTTGATGTTGTTAAACTTTCAAATGTAGAATTGGTGTTTGAAGTCAATATCTGATTGGTACTTAAAAATCCATGATTGGTTACTTTAAAGTTTATGTTGTTACTTTGGAACATTTACAGGTCAATGTTATTACTTTGAGGCAAAATGTGCAATTCTGCAAATTGATTACGTTGGGCGGGAAGATATAGCTATTTAGGTTTTCTTTGGAGGGAAAAATTAAGCTCAATGGAATTTGGGGTTGTGTTACGGGTTGGAATGGAGTCAAGGTTATTTTTGGAATTTTCCTTCCATGTGGGACCCACTTTTACTGAGTTGGAAATGTTGACATGGCACTTAACGGTTGAATATAACGGAATCACGACGGAATGATCAATTGGACGAGAAATGGTTAGTGTGGGGGTGTTTTTGATGAAATTCAAAGTCGAGAGACTGAATTGATGTTCGACCCAAACCACAGGGTACTAAACAGTAATTAGCCCAAAAATTATTTACAAAAGAAAGTAAATATAAGGTCCAACCGATAAGCAAAAGTGAGAGATGGATGATGAAAAAAATAAAAGAGAATATAAAACTATTAACTCGAATTACAAACTATAAAAAAAAACTAGAAAGTTCCTAAGCCCTCAGGTATTTAATTTTTAGTTCAAACTTACCTGATAAATTCCACTCACAAACTCCAAAAGAGAGACGAATGGTAGATGACCACTTTCAGAGGCTTGTGAAGTTTGGTTACTATCATGCAAAAAATCATGTGATACCAGTCCTAAGCATGCTCATAACCCTCTCCTTTGATTCTTTGACATGTAAGGAGTTGAACAGAAAACTAAATATTTGAAATGAAGGGGTGGAACAAAATAATACAAATACACAGACAGAACAAATTAATACAAACTGGATTGACTTATACTGAATGAAAAATACCAACTAACCTTGTATTTGGCAAGTGGGTGAGATAAGAAGCAGGTGATCAACTTGTGAAGATAGGCGTTGTACATATATAGCTTATATCCTCGATTCCTCCTCACCATTCTGCACGTTAGACCAATCCTTACAGTAATGCCAATGAAAAACAATATAGGGTTGTTTCTATTCAAAAGGAAAAGAATATAGGAAATGCAATACTGTAGATTAATCCCATTTGACACCGTCTGCTACAAAAAGTAACAATCCCCTAAAAGGCCTCAAACAGTCAATTAAACAAGCATAGAAAACTGACATGATCAATGGGACTAGATGTAAGGCTACTTGGGTAACACTATGCATTCCAAATGGAGCACCTTTTGATCCAAATGAGTAAGTAAGCCACCTTCACACTTCATGCAGGAAGTGAATGGCTCCTTTCTTCATAAGCTTTGAACAAACCCAAGCAGAGGAAAGCAACTACAACTTGGGAGCAATCGCCACAATTGATTAAATAAAAAGATTTGGATTTGTGATTATAAATCTAAAAGTACCTATTGTGATCTTATCAACTCCTGTACCCGTTTAAGTTTCAAAAGTCATAACTACATGTGGTTTCATTCCGCAGAGGGTATGTAGGTAATCTAGAACCAAATTCATCTAGATGCAACTGCGTTCTAAACTCTAAATCGAATCCCTGGTTCACCTCAACCAAATTTACCCTAAACAGTACTCTCATTCTAAAATCAAAGCCCTCCAATGAGTCATTCACACATTAGAACTCTTGAACTACGAGTGGTTTGATCCTCTCCAAGGGTACATAAGCAACCCATTCAGATATCCGAGTGCAGTCGCAAAAACAAACAAACACATCTCCCATCAATTGGTTTCTTCATAAATGGAATCAAATGATGTTTTTCTGTAACAAGGGATTGTAACTAAGAGACACATTCTATCTTGAATGGGTCGAACCCAAAATAATTAAAACATTATTCACTAACTGAATACGAGTGAAATTATGTTGGGTGACATTTATGCTCACTGTGTGCAAATTTTTACTCAACACTATGATTGCAGCAGTAAGGCACAGCACCGACCCGATATGCGAGTTGAAGTGGAGTCGTGAGTGAGGTCTTCGGCTATGAACTCGACCTTGTCAGTGGTCATGGACAAAGTGGCGCGGTCGGAGAACTTGTTTTCTCCTATTTCTTCTCAATACTACTTCATCCCTTGTAAATTTAACTCAAGCCTTCACCATTTTAAATTAGGTTGTTTCTCTTTTTGAACCTTTTGTTTTTATAATTGAAGATGAAGAGTGGAGAGACGGAGAAACAGAGAAAGGGAGAATGAGAGACGACTGATTTGAAGAAAAGAAGACGATCGAGTGAAGTTGAGTACACCACAGAAATTTTGAACTTAATTTTACGACAAATGATATGAGGACAGCTGTTCTATATTCTGATATTGATCCCACATTGGGTTTTTTTTTTCTTCTGTTTTTGGTTTCTTTTTAACTTCTTTTGGGCTGGGTCTGGACCATTTTATATTGTCTTGGGCCGCGTTTTATAAAACACTCAATTTTTTAAAAAAGGCCCGGACCGTCAAGATCAGTCCGTAAGAGACCGAGCCGGACTTTGGGGCTAAAACGCCCAGCCATAGTAGTTTCTATCAAATTTGAAAGGGCAAACTCGTCTATCAAGGATTGATGGGAAAAAAAAAAAAAACTTGTATGTTATTGCTATGGACACCCAATATGCAACACCTCATCATCTCCTTCACCATTACCACCGGTATCACAGAACCCTAGTAGGGACGAATAAAGTTGGTACATAAAGTTGCGTTGTAGAGAATCCGGGCATGTACCCTTCAGGCGACACAGAATCTGGAGGGGGTGGTAACCAAATCACAGTGAAACCTAATTCGGCAGCTTTATCTTCACTGGGTTTCCACTTGATTAATCAATATTGTTCTCTTTATTATGTTGTACTAGCTTTTCAGTTCAATTTGGGTCACCAGAATTGTTTTCACATATTAAGCTGTTAAACACCAACCCTTTTTAGTAAACTACAACTAATTTGTTTGCTGTGATTGATTGTAAATTTGGAACTTTTACCAAAGATGTGTGTTTATTTATTATCAGACTCTGTGTAGGTGGATGGTGATCATTAGACGTTCCTCTTTTTTGAGGTTCTTAGTCTTGTGTGGGACAATTTCTGTCTTTTTGTGCTTCGATTTTAGTTTATCTTACCAAAATATACAGAAGAAGCAAGGTTCGAAAAATCGCTAGGCACTAGTCGAGCGGTGGGCCGGCGAGGAGCGCCCAGGCGGACGCCTAGACGGTGGCTAGCTAGGCCGTTTTGTATTTTTAAATTTTTATAGCGTTTAACTAAATATTTATGTAAGTAAATATTTATTTATCTCTCAAAAATTAAATATTTGCTTTTTTTTTTTTTTTTGAGAAGATAAATATTTGCTTAATTAAATAAAGGAAGCATAGAAGATTAGAAGTGGTATATATTCTATTATGCTTCTAATTGTAATTTTGGTTGGCCTGAGCACATGTCACCGGTCACCACGTGCCCATCCTATCCCATCATCCTATCTCTTTTATTTCCCCCGACAAACAACAGCCTGAGGCCCTGAGCCACATATTTGCATTCTTCTATTCTACTCTCTCTCTCTCTCTGAAACAGTTGGCTCTCTCTCTCTCTCTCCCTCTCAACGAAGCCAACAACCTCCGCTTTCTCTCTCTATCCAAGCCGTAAAACTCCATTAAACAACAACCTGCAACTCTAAAAACACGAGGTCTGAGCCACAGAAGTGAAAGAGAATGACAAAGACCTCGGCGATTTAGGGTTCCAGAGCTGGGAGAGTGATGGATCCAAAAAAAAAAAAAAGCTCAAACCCGCCTAGCGCCCGCCGGCCCAGGCGCCTAGTCGCCCGCTTAGGCCGCCCAAGCCCAGCCCACCCAACAGCTCCGCCTTGGCATTACTCGAGTCGGAAAGCTGCCGCCCAGCGCCTAAGCTTGGAGGACTTACGGGTTGCGGATTTGATTTACCCGGAGTCTAACACTTGGATGCTTGATTGGCTAGAGGAGTTGTTTTTCGAAGATGAAGTTGAGTTGATACGTACATAAGATTCCACTTGGTTTGAGAAACCCGGCGGACAGGCTAATATGGCATTTTGACAAGCATGGAGTTTACAATGTGAATAGTGGGTATCACATTGCGAGATGCACTGCCTCTCTTCCTACACAAGCCTCCACGTTCAATGCACAAGGTGATAAGAGATTATGGAAGTTAATAATTAGCGAGCTAGGGTTCAACCAAAAGTGAGGAAAGTTATTTGGAGACCGTGCAAGAACATTATTCCGACGAAAGCTAGCTGCTAGCCTGAGCAGAAGGGTTCAGTTAGATGACCAGTGATTGACCAGGTATATGTTTTTTGTTGATGTGAGACTGAAACCAGTTTACATGTTTTTTTAAAGATTGCAATGCTATTGCATGTTTCTGGTTATATAGTTCTCTAGGGCTAAGTGCTAGAAGCCATGCAACTACGTCCATAAAGAATTGGGTTCTTGATATGATAGACATGCTCACCAAGCAAAAAATTGAGGTGTTTTTTTATGCTGCATTGGACTATTTGGTCAGAAAGGAATAAATTAGTCTGGGATGGGGGACTTTTAACCCCATGCATGCTGTTAGTTGGGCCATGCATTTGCTCTTTGAGTATCAGCGTCTTCATCCTTGAAGGTGCCAGCAAAGAATAATAAAGGGGTTGCTCCAAAATGGATGTTTTCCCCTAGGGGGAGACTAAAAATAAACATCGATGGTGCTTATAGGAATACTGATGGGAGAGGAGGCATTGGGGTTGTAATCCGTGATGATATTGGCAACTTCAAAGGAGCATGGTCCAGAATGATCCCTTATTTGAGTTCAGCTCTTCATAATGAAGCTGAGGCCTGCAAAGAAGGGTTGCTTTTAGCAATTCATAAGGGTTGGAAGGAGGTGGAAATAGAGAGTGATTGTTCCTGTCACGCCCCGGATTTTGAATAACAAATCCAAATCCGAAACATGAATTAATACAACTCACATAAATACAACCTGAATTTTTTTCTCAAAACAACCACACTTCACACCTCTCAATATTACAATAAATCAAATCCTCAAGTTAATTATTACAACACACTCTCACCAAATCAAATTCTAAGGCTCAATGAGCTTAACTCACCTCACTATTACAAATGCTGTAAAACTATAAC
Organism: Rosa rugosa; assembly: GCF_958449725.1. Taxonomy (NCBI): domain Eukaryota; kingdom Viridiplantae; phylum Streptophyta; class Magnoliopsida; order Rosales; family Rosaceae; genus Rosa; species Rosa rugosa. Next base: position 41,211,585 of record NC_084821.1, read on the forward strand.
AAATACTCTAACCCGCTCGATCACCGCCCTGATTCTCCTGACCTGCAGGATTACCCGCTACACCGTTTGAATAGTGTACCGGGATTGCAACAATACAAACCCGGTAAGCTTTTTGCAAAGCTCGTATGAGTAAACGAAAGGATTGCACGATTTAAAGTAACACAATCAACTCAAGCACATTTTAATTTTGTTTTGCATAAGAATTGAAGTGTACAACGTCACTTCAAGCATCAATCAACTCACATCTCATCATGACTACTCAAAAATAAACAACTTCTTACTCAATATATACTCACAGGCTTATGATTTATTTATATAAATCATCCCATGCAGTATATTATACTTACAGGCTTATGATTAATTATATTAATCACCCCATTCAGTATATCATACTTACAGGCTTATGATTAATTATATTAATCATCCCATTCAGTATGTGATGTCATACCCAAGGGCATATGATAACTCGTTTATCCCCCAAGCAGTATGATGGCAGACAGACTAGAGCTCTAACTGTATCGTAAAGTGTCACCTGGGCCAAGGTTCACCTTACGAATGACTGCTTTTCTCAATTCACTCGACTCCTCATTTAATTCATCTCAACGACTCAACTATCGCACTTTACTCAATTACCCATTATCATAGACAACACAACATCTAAGATAATTCACATATTCCAAAGGGTAATGTTCAAAATATAACTCAGTAAATTACACCATATATCCAATATATATTCCACGTAAATATATATATACGTAGTCACCCACACAAGAGTGACCACTAATACCAACTATAGTTCACATGCAATAAAATCTAGAAATTCATTTTTATAGTTTAAATACATTTTACTTACCTATGGACCGTAGTCGATCAAGTCCATATAATTTAAAACAAATATTTATTTTCATAAAACAATTTCCACAATTTCTCAATTAAATAAAATCACCGAATTTCGGTTCGTGAATGAACCATGTGCGATTTACTCACCTCGATATTCCCGCTGCGTCTTCAATTCAACACAATACACACCGAAACCGCTCACCCAAGGAAGACCGTCAATCACCTAGTCAAACATGACCTTAACTTAGCCAACAACTCAAAAACATACTCAAACGACAATCCAACGGTCGGATCGAAATTAAATGATGATCCAACGGTCGGATCCTCACGGATCGCCCTTAGGATCACCCTCCAAAAATCATCACGAAGATCCAACGGTCGATTTTCCTGAATCGTCCTTACTATCATCTTCACAAATTTATACGAAAATCCGACGGACGGATTCTCACGAATCGCCTCCCTAATCACTGTTTTGCATTTATACGAAGATCCAACGGTCGGATCTTCGCCCATGACCACACAAAGTCATCGGGACAGTCATACGATCAACATGTTATAATTTGAAGTAAAACCGATGGTCAGATCTTCGCAGATCGTAAACCGAAGATAAACCGTAAAAACGTTAAATAGTAACGTCAAAACGTAAATCCATTATTTATCCACATTTTCTAAAATAACCTTGTAATATATCAAAACGCTCGTATGGATGCGTAGATCATCGTCCAGATAATATAAACTCAAAATAAGGTCCGACCCGCCGCCACAAGCGGAGGTCAGACGGTGGTCAACGCGGCGGTCAACGAAGGTCAACCACCTCTGATGCAAAAGTCGTCAACTACAAACTTCTTCAAAATGAAAGGGTGATCAACTTTCATACCTGGAGCTAAGCCTGGTTCGGCCTAGATCGTCCTAGATCAAGCGTTGAAGTTGGATTAATCTCGGCCGCACGATCGGATCCTAGATTGAATCAGAGGCGTTCAAAAAGTCAAACCTTGATCTAGCGGTCTACACTCAAAATCGTGATGAAAGACTTACATGGGGATGATCAGGGGGAAGAGGAGATCACGAAAATGGGAAGGATCGGCCCGTGCAACGCCGGCGTCGACGTTTTCCGGCCGGGTCGGTTTCGCTCGTCTGGGTGTCTTCGATCCAGCTTTCGGGGCAGCGGCGGGCCAAGACCACACCGGAGGGCGTCTGGGCGTGGAGCGGCGATCACGGTGGTGTCCGGGTCCGGGGCTGGAGGACGCCGGAGGAGGGCCGTTCGGCCGGGTCGGGTCGAGCGGTTCGGCCGCGTGGGAGAGGAGAGAGAACGGAGGGTTTCGGGGACTGTTTAGCAAAAATTAGATTTTTTCGTCCTTAATGAAAAAATCAGAAATTTTTCCTATTTATAGAAAATTCCCAAATTTCAAATATTCATAACTTATTCATACGAACTCCGAATATTGTGTTCCACATATGCACGAGATCGTATCGACGAGCCCTACAACTTTCATGCAGGAAGTTTTCCCAAATTCCTTATGTATAAAAAGTCAATTTCCACGAGCCCCTAAATAACGTTCGATTTCGAAAATTAATCGTTCAAACTAATTCCACAACTTCTCCGAGACTCGTACTCGCTCCCACTATCGTGAAATCATTTCTAAAAAATCCACGGAATTTAATTTGGATTTTTCGGGGTATTACAGTTCCATCCTTGTTGCTGCCATGAATCGACAAGCGGAGGATAACTAAGAGGTTAGTCGAATTCTTGATGATTGTAGAGACTATACGCAAGCTTTTGATTATGTTATAATTCGACATGTTTATCGTGAAGCAAATAGTGTAGCGAATAGGTTCGCTCATTTTGCTAGTCTAGATTATGTTGTGGATCTTTCTTTAGTTGAGGCTCCTGGCTTCTTACAGGATGTTCTCTATGAGGATATTTGTAATGCAATTATGCATGCTCGGGTATAGGTATTACGTCCCCCCGATGCGGCAAAATATTATTAATAATAACATGGGCGTGGGGATGAGCCTCCCACCTTGATTGAGTTCCCATACCCATTATTTCAAAAAAAAAAAAAAACGTATAGTTTATATGTTCCATTCTAGTCAACTGATCATTCTCTATTTTTCTTGTACTGGTTCTTCTTGTTGCTACTGTATTTCTTTGGTTGATCTTTTAAGTCGGCCTGTAATTAGCATGGAAGAAATAACTGTTCTGGTTCATGATTGAAGATGCAATAGTGCAGCGACCAACATTTGTTACTTCGAAATTAAAGAATAGCAGCAACTTTGAATCGATCCTCCACGAGACAATTAATTAAGAAACAGTCTAAATCCTGAATTGCGGCAACATCATATATGAACAAGATCATATAATATATTACATGTATTATTTCTTATTATATAGTACAACTGAAAGCAAAAATTGAAAAGAGTACATTCTACAATGAATAAAAACAATTGTATTATTTCTTATTACTATACTTGGGACCCATTTGGTAACTACCTTCCTCTTTTGGTAGTTTTTTTCGAAGGTCGAAGGCCAAATGGAGATTGATGATAGAAATGGTAAATGTGAAGGAAAGGAATACCAGAAAGAAAAATGGTATCAAATGAGCCCTTTTGTTACTATATATATATGTATTATCAATATATGAAATAGAAGCACAAAAAGCTAGCTAGCTTGTGCACAATACGTCATTCGATTTGCTTATCTCCTTTTGCTTTTTCCTAGACAAACTTGAGGAGGTGGCTGAGGTGGCGACTGACTATCCGGTGGATTTGAATAATTTGATCCATGTCCCTTGCTTTTTCCTAGACAAACTTGAGGAGGTGGCTGAGGTGGCGACTGACTAACCGGTGGATTTGAATTTGATACATGTTCCTTGCGCCCAAAAGTGTTACGGGCACTGGGTGGAGAAGAAGTAGAACCAGAAGACATGATAAATGGTTTGCTGCTTAATTTATCTTGTATGAAGGATATCTTAGAACTTATGGCTTATAACCAGATCACACATATATGTCTCTATATATATAGTTGAGGGATTAAGTTGCTTGTGTACATTTTTGGTTTGGGAAATTAAAGAGATGTTGTGTTGGGATTAGGGAGAACCTTACCATGGATGGATCAAACTTGTTAATAAGTAAACATTCAAAACAAAAAACAGAAATTTCACCAAGTAAATTTCTGTAATCGTCGGTCAGCAAGAAGAAAAGAGCTCGAACGTAAACATCAACTACGATAGCAAGTTCATCTTGTGTAGTTTACAAGAACTTGATGTTGAGAATTGGCAGATATTGAAACAAGTAACCCTAACGTCAGAGCAACACTATTAATTTCCAATTAGTTTCATTTTCTATGTAGAGTTTATTATGGAATTGAACCAACCTTTCATACCAACGAGTTTTGTGGTTTGGTTTTCAGAGAAGTGGGTTTGATTGGTACGTGATTGCTTCCCCTATATCACACATTCCTGGAAAAGGAAAAGAAACTTTTGGCTGATTTTAGTTTAACTTCACGGAGGTTTCTTTCTTATATGTTTTCATATTAGGAGTTTGATCTTTGATCTGAAATGGCTTCTGCACGTAATTGAATGTCATTGACTTTGAAAACCATCGAAGACGATGAACATAAATTAGGGATAGGCATGTGGATCAGAAGATATATATTATCAAATTACAGAAGAAATAATCAAATTCAACGGATCAGCAACAAATTCTGGTCGTCTAATCTTGTCTCGCACCTCGACCATGCAGGCACTTTCTTATAATCTTCCGAGAAACAGTCGGACATGGCATGCCGGCCTGCGCAGAACAACGACCAAACAAACCAGAGTTAGAGAGATGGATGCACAAGGAATCGACGCGTATATGTAGCTTACTGCATACAGTTCTGCGAAAATGAGCCCAAAAAAATTGAACCCGTAACGTCGAGAATGACCATTAGACCAACCCAGTCAACTGTGACCCTGTCGGCTTTCGGGGAAATATATGAGCAACACAGCAGCAGTTTTTTGGTTCTTTCCTTTATTTCTTTTCCTTCGTTTTTGTACGGCAAATGAAGTATATTGATCAATTAAAAGATTGCAGTCAAATGTGGCTTGACTAAGAGGCTGGGCGTTTTAGCCCGAAAGTCCGGCTCGGTCTCTTACGGACTGATCCTGACGGTCCCGGCCTTTTTAAAAAAAAATTTGAGTGTTTTATAAAACGTGGCCCAAGACAATATAAAATGGTCCAGACCCAGCCCAAAAGAAGTTAAAAAGAAACCCAAAAAAGGAAAAAAAAAAAAAAAAGAAACCCAATGTGGGATCAATATCTGAATATAGAACTGCTGTCCTCATATCATTTGTTGTAAAATCAAGTTCAAAATTTTTGTGGTGTACTCAACTTCACGCGATCGTCTTCTTTTCTTCAAATCAGTCGTCTCTCATTCTCCCTTTCTCTGTTTCTCCGTCTCTCCACTCTTCATCTTCAATTATAAAAACAAAAGGTTCAAAAAGAGAAACAACATAATTTAAAATGGTGAAGGCTTGAGTTAAATTTACAAGGGATGGAGTAGTACTGAGAAGAAAGAGGAGAAAACAAGCTCTCTGACCGCGCCACTCTGTCCATGACCACCGACAAGGTCGAGTTCATAGCCGAAGACCTCACTCACGACTCCACTTCCACTCGCATATCGGGTCGGTCTTGTGCCTTACTGCTGCAATCATAGTGTTGAGTAAAAATTTGCATACAGTGAGTGTAAATGTCACCCAACATAATTTCACTCGTATTCAGTTAGTGAATAAAGTTTTAATTAATTTGGGTTCGACTCATTCAAGACAGAATGTGTCTTTTAGTTACAATCTCTTGTTATAGGAAAACATCTTTGATTGAAGAAACCAAATGATGGGAGATGTGTTTGTTTGTTTTTGCGGCTGCACCCGGATATCTGAATGGGTTGCTTATGTACCCTTGGAGAGGGATCAAACCACTCGTAGTTCAAGAGTTCTAATGTGTGAATGACTCATTGGAGGGCTTTGATTTTAGAATGAGAGTAGTGTTTAAAAGAAGTTCAAAATAAGCCTGCAACTCAAAGGAAATAAAGGTTGCATCAGATTCATTTTCAAAACCTACTAAGAGTAAAACTTTTGAGAAATGTGATTTCTGTAGCCTAACGAATATATGGACAAATTCTCTGTCGAGGTTGGGAGTAGTTTTTGTCTATAGTTGTGTTGTGTGCAAGCAATCTGCATAATCAGTAGCAAACTATTTACTGTGTTCAGATATATGCCTATGAAAATCTAAAGTGTCACTTTTCCAGAACATGCAACTTAGTTAGCATGAGGGATATTTATCTAGGGTGAAAACTGTGATATAGTTTTGGATTCATACTGGATATGTTACATCATTAGAAGTGTCGAAACAAAAACATTGCTTTTGTTGTGTATCATACATCACCTTTTGGTGCTATCATTATGTGATACATATTGTTCAAGTGCAAGTATTAGTTAGATTCTATTTCCGTGAATATCATAATCATCTCATTTTGTTCAAGTTTAACTTGAACATATTCCATTGTGACAACTGCAGTATATATGTGTTGTATATTGTCATATAAAATTTTATATTTTCATTTTATATTTTTATATATGTTGCTCTTTGATGTTAGTTTGCTACGGAAATTTGTCTTTCGTCGATACAATATTTGTTTGGGATTAGTGATCTGTGAAATGTCAACCAACATTTGTGTTTCCTTTTCTAGATGGTAAGTTATATTTCATATGAAAATGATCGTATGTGGGTGCAGTTTGATAACCTGATTTCCCCCCTTTTGTTCCCTGTTCTTCCTCGCTTTGCATTTTGACCCCATTTTCATTTGTTATAACTCATGCTAATACTTGCTTTACTCCATAATCATTAATTCTATTTTGAGACATGTTTTCGTTCTTTTTCATAGATAAAAAATGTCTGGGATGTTGTACCTGCTGAAATTGGTGACAGATTTCACATTACATGTGGAATTGAGCAAGTATACACAACTGTGAAGAACTTGGAAGATACTATTTGAAAGTATTGATTTTTTCATGCATGTAAAAATGCTGTTTGCTTTAGTATTATTAGACTTTTGGAAAATGTGATTTCTGTAGCTGAAATTTTGTTTCTAAAGACTATTGTAAGTATATCATAAAGAGGTCAAGCATTTAGCTTCTACTCCAATCCTTGCTCCAGTGGCCATTATACCTAAGGCAAAGCAAAAAACAAGAGGATGGAGAATTGAACTGTACACACTGAGCTATGATATGATAGCGCGGGGTAACATATTAGGAGTATAAAATGCAAGCAAGCTGGATGTTGCAAAACTAAAAATTAAACCTCTTATTCAACTTTTCACTAGGATATTACAAACTGTTTGTAAAAAGGAAAATGCAATCAATCTCTCTTAGCTTTTGACTGACATTAGAGACAAAACTTTCTGAAAAGGAAAATCAGAAGAGGCAACCAACAAAAATGATCAATAGTTTTAATTTAGGGGCTTTATTGTTTTCTGATCCCATACACGCAGCACCCATTCTTGGCAAGGATTGAAATTTCTCTGAAATTGCCAAAATTTTCATAATTTTGAAGTATCGAAACGAAATTCATGTGCTATATCATTTATGTATGGAGTTTTCCAAAATTTTCCGTTCATTTCCTCAAAATTCTTAATTTCAAAAATATCTACACACAAAAAATTCACACCAAATTTTTTATGTCACCGACAATGAGTTTTTCATTAATGCTTTCATAGAGAAAATTTTATTTTAATTGCAATCAAGTACGGGGGACACACATGGAAGACGCGATAAGCATTTGTCTCTAAATGAGTTTGATCACTTTATTCGAATCTTGGCTCAATAGACATAGGAACTCAATATAGTGACTTGTCGAGTTACATTGTATAGAATGGACGTTTTTTTTTTTTTTTTTGTTAATTGCCTAAATCCGTTCTTTGTTAATAGCCAAAAAGACGAGCTTACATTGAGTTCCTATGATAAAGTTAACCTTTGTTCTTTGCGATATGTTCTTTGTTATATATTAATGTAATCTCTAATAGGTTTGTTATAGGTTACATTGTAAATAGGTTTATTATAGGTCACATTAACAAAATGTTCTTTTTAAATGTTCTCTGCTCTTCGAATCTGTTCTTTTGTTCTTCAAGTCTTAGCTCAACACATCACAATTCTATTATAAATGTACAATTTTAGAGAGGTTACATTGTAAATAGGTTTATTATAGGTTAGTTTAATCTATGTAAAAGGTTCATTCAAAAATATCATTTTATAAATGCAATTAATGTGATTTCTTTATTTTTAACCGAAATTTCCACCGAAATCGAAACTTTCTAAGAAATTTCCTTAAATTTGAAGGACCGAAATCAAAACCAAAACACAACCCAGAACCTAGAATCTTCAACAGTAACTTGGAGCTTGCCAGTATAGGAATGCCACTACCAAATGGCCCCACAACACATTAAGCGATGCGGCTCCGATTTCAACCCATCCATTCGTAGTGATGCCATGGTGGCCGGAACGGAGGTACTGGGTGGCAAAACCATCGGCCTAAGAAACGGCAACAACAACCGAACCAACGAGGGGTAATGAAAGAAGCTATTTATTCCAAGCAAGCTCGAGATGAAGCAATAAGGCTTCAGTGAAGTTCACGGTGACCGTGTCTGGGCGTAGGAATTCATTGAAAACAGAACGCAGCTAGCTTTCCTGCACAGGCATCGTCACCGGCGCTCTCTGCGGAGACTCGTTTATATCGATTGCAATATAAGGTGGCACCGTCTCTTCTTTTTTTACCAGGGGAAATGCAAACACTTCATCCGCCGTATTGAGCTCAGAGTCTTGAGCGATGATCTTGGTTGTTTTGCTTGCTTTTTTTGGGTGGGGATCGCTCTCCAGTCGTCCATCGTTGAGTTCTTGCTTGATGATCTTGGTTGTTTCGCTTGCTTTTTCGCGGTGGGCATCGCTCTCCATTCGTTCGTCATTGAGTTCTTACTCGATGATCTTGGTTGTTTCGCTTGCTTTTTCACGCTGGTAATCGTTCTCCAGTCTTCCATTGTCAGAATATGATCGGGCCGTTCGGGCTCTGAGAGGGTTGCCAGTTTGCAGGCTTAAGTTATCTAAATACACTCTCGCCGGCGAGGGTTTGGCTGGGCTAAGAAGTCTGTGATCGTGGTGAATCTTGATTTGCCGACGACGTAGTTTACCCATACCATCCCCATTATTTGATGAGCAGTAGCGGCGTCCTTCGCTGTCGCCTTGCTGGGCATTCATCATCCCTGGCTTGACAAACTTAAAATCTAAATTCCCGACGAGAGAGAAAACCAACTTTTCTGAAAAACTGGGTGGGAGGATTTGTAGGTGTTCTTTTTTGATACAGAGGTATTTATAGGTTGGGGACATGGGGTTAATGGGCCCGCATTTGTTTTTTTTTTTTTTTCAGGTAAAACTTGTTTTTATATAAAAAAAAAAAAAAAAAACTCGTTTCAACAAAATGATTTTTTCGATCTCGGCTGACCGGCTGTCAAAAAAAAAATGATTTGTCTCTCAAAAATTGAAAGGAAAAATTTTAAAAACAATGCATGACGTATGGGTCACTCTAAATTTAGGTTAATTTACTTTTCAAAGTATTAAAACAATACATGGCTTTCAAAATCCAACCTAAATTTGGTACATGCTACTTTTTTTTTTTTTTGAGAAGATACATGCTCCGTTAGTTTGTAGTTTCTGTCAAATCTGCAAAGGCAAACTCATCTATCAAGGGTTGATGAAAAAAAATAAAAATAAAAAAACAACTTGTATGTTATTGCTATGGACACCCAATATGCAACACCTCATCATCTCCTCCACCATTACCACCGATATCACAGAACCTTAGTAGGGACAAATAAAGTTGGTATATAAAGTTGCTTAGTAGGGAATCTGGGCATGTACCCTTCAGGCGACACAGAATTTGGAGGGGTTGGTACCCAAATCACGATGAAACCTAGTGAAGATAATTCAGCAACTTTATCTTCACTAGGTTTCAGCTAGATTAATCAATATTGTTCTCTTTATTATGCTGTGCTGGCTTTTCAATTCATTTTGGGTCACCAAAATTGTTTTCACATGTTAAACTGTTAAACACCAACCCTTTTTTGTAAACTGCGACTAATTGGTTTGCTGTGATTGATTGTAAATTTGGAATGTGAACTTTTACCAAATATGTGTGTTTATTTATTAAACTCTGTGTAGGTGGATGGTGATCATTAGACGTTCCTCTTTTTTGAGGTTCTTAGTCTTGTGTGGGACAGTTCCTGCCGTTTTTTGTGCTTTAATTTCAGTTTATCTTACCAAAATATACAGAAGAAGAAAACAGAGAGTGATTGATATTTTGTAATATCTTCCTTTTCGTATGATGACTATGTTTTTAGCAGTTCATTTCCACCTTTTTGTGATAATTCTTATGTGGTTGATGGTTAGTTGCTAATTAAATTGTTCTTTAATCCGAGGCTCATTTTTAGTTGGTTTGTGCTGCAAAAGTTTAGAAGTTAGTTGGAGAAAGTTTGAGTTTCCAAAGTTAGTTGTCCTTGAGACTTCACACTCTGATTCAAGTTTCATTATTTTGTTGATCTTTCAGATCAAAAGCATATCTAAGGATTCAGTAGTTGTAGACTGAAAACAGAACATGTTACACTTTGTCCCTATATGGAAGATACTCAGAGATGCATCAGTGACTTGGCTAAGAAGTTTGGTTATAATGTACTCAATGAGGAAGCTATCTCCTTATATGGTGTAAGTTCACATACCTTCTTCTTCTGCATGTTTACAACAATTCATACCTTGGCAATGTTTCTTTAGCTTTCCATTTTAAGTCATGGTTTGAATGATGCAATGCCAATTCGAACGAACGGGTATTTGATGGCGATTTATCATAATATTGAATAGTCAACAACAAGACTTGAAATGCTTGACAAGTCTTTCAAGTCTTCTTCCCACAATTATATAGAGCACCGACATTATTTATGTACTACTATAGGTGCCTAGAACAAAAATACCCAGGGCTCTACAAATCTGCAAAATCAGGGGATGTTTGCTTCCTCAGAAAACTTCTTAGTGATAATTCTAGCCTTCTATATAAACTTACACCTTGAGAAAACACACCCCTCCATATAGCTGTGCAATTCGGACATGACGCAGTCGAAAGTAACTTGGGTTTACAAGCAATAAACCCTAAAAAGATAAATATGGAGTCCACCAGAGAAATTGAGAAAAAACTCTCATTTTATTAAATTTGATATCATAAACTGATATTAATACATAGCATGATGGTGCTTATATAGGCATCAAAGTCATAATCTAATCATAATCATAATCGAACAATAAATCTTAAAGAATCCAAATTAAAAAGGAAATTAAAGAACTAAAATAAAAAGAATCCTAAAACAATGTAAGACTAGCCTAAAAATATTAGGGGAAATGATCATTTACCCAATTTTGGGGTTAATTAACCCCATTTACCCAAACACTCTAAGAGATTGCCCACTTACACAACAATTTTTATTTTTAAACCCCACTTACCCAAAACTCTAAGAGTTGGACCTGTTTTCTTCATATTTTTGGACTGTTTTGCCCTGATCAATCTCTCTCCTCTCAGTCTCTCTCTCTCTCGCCCCCTCACCGATTTCTCTCTCCTCCCCCCTCACCGATTTCTCTATCTATCTATCTCTCTCTCTCTAGACGACGTCGGATCTCTCTCTCTCTCTAGACGACGTCGGATCTCTCTCTCCCTCCCTCCATCCCTCCAGCAGGTTTCCCACGACGCCGGCTCTCGCCATCGCCGCGCCAAAACTCATCGTCATGCTTTCCGCAGCCAGGCTCGACGCCAAGCCGACGGTCCTCGTCGCTGAGAAGCTCGGCGAGGCCGGGTTGGACCTTCTGAAGGAATTGACGACCGCTAGTAGAATCGGGTACGTCTTCGATTTACTTCTGTCTCTCGCCGGCGACTGATCATCACGGAAATCGCAACTTGATTGTATCTCCGGTCCCGGGCTGCAACCAGAGTCGTTGCAATCCGAGTTAAATCAGTGTGAAGGCAAATGGTCAACCGGAATTGTTGCAAAATGACTGGAATTGTGGGCAAAATCGTCAACCGGAGTCGAGATTATTGGGGGGCAAAAATCTTCCTATTGGGGGGCAATAATGTGTCTTAATTGTTATAAAGTCTCTATAATTGTGTTCAGTGATATTTTCCTTTGTGTTTAAAGACTGCTTCTAATGTGTTTTGGTATTTCTGATATATTATTGGGGGGCAATAATCTTTTTATTGTGGGACAATCATATATTTGTTTTGTTATTTTTTGCATGAATATGGGTGATCCTTTTGTTGTTAGGTGCATTTATTCTTGTTAAGAGGCCACCCGGGAGGCCTATGGTGAAGCGGTTCAAGTCAAGTGGAGAGTGTGAAAAAAAAAGCCAATTCGTTATGGTCGTTGTGGCAAAATGGGCACTCATAACCTGATTGTTTGGGGACTTAAATTCACCAAGTGTTGAATTTGAATACCTGTACTTTTGTAAACTAATTTAAAACCAAACTGAGTTACTTCTGACCATCTATTAAAAAATTATTGGGGGGCAATAAACTTTTTATGACCCCCCAATAAACCTAATTATTTTGGTTAATGAATCTAGCAGCATTTTGTTGAAATGACCTGTAATAAATGAACCACAGTTAAGACATTATTGCGGGGCAATAATCTGTCTATTGCCTCCCAATAGACCACCCCAAAAATCACCAGTTTCTATCATTGACAGATTATTGTACTTTAATAAACTCAAAACAACATAAGACTTATTAAAACTCTAATTTCAGTGATTAATTAACCACAGTTAAGAAATTATTGGGGGGCAATAATCTGTCTATTGCCCCCCAATAGACCACCGTTTTGACGTCGTCCAAGACCTGCAAGTGAAGCCCAGACCCGATTCCGGCGTGGAGCTTCGGAGCTTCCCGGACTTCTGATAAACAAAACCGGCGAAGCCCAGACCCGATTCAGGCTTGGGGCTTCGGAGCTTCCCGGACATCTGACTAACAAAACTGACGAAGCCCAGAGGGGCTGGGATCGTGGAGTTGGATGGCGTCATCCTCTGGTGGTCCGACGGTGGGACAGAGTGGCGGCGGTGGAGGCCGACATCGACCGTGGAGTGGTGGGCGTGGTGGCTTAGAGAGAGAGAGAGAGCTTGAGACGAGGTTAGACAAAGAGAGAGAGAGAGAGAGAGAGATCGATGAGGGGGAGGAGAGAGAGATATGAGTGTAATTTGTTAATTAAAATGAGGGCAATACTGTCAAACACTATTAGATTGAGTAAATGGGGTTAAAAAACTCTTGGTGGAGTAAGTGGGCAATTTTTCGGCTAAAATTGGGTAAGTGGTCACGGCCCCAAAATATTAAATCCCGAATCGGATAATTAAGATGACATACTTTGGCTTAAATCTGTTAGAGCTCACTAAAGTGAGTCTTGAAGATCTCGTCGTTCCCATTCTGGAAAGATATCATGCGTCTCAAACCGATATTTTGACCAAAATTTACTCCAATCTGATTCACAATCTAGAACCTGACTTTTTGCACGAGAACCCGAAAAGTCCAAAACCAAATCTTTTTCAATATTTCAGCGGTTAGTAGCCTCAATACGCGTGAGTTACCTATTTTCCAATCACTCTTCTTGATTCTACGCTGCTTCTTTGATTTTATGGTTTTCCGACGAAATTGGGTCCATTCTCGTCCTACAGCATGACACAAAAATGTCGTGGCTGAGATTTATTGCAAATCCGGATCAGTTCTCAAACAACAAAACTTATATGGAGATACACCTTTACATGTGGCTGCAAGGTTTGGTCACTTCTCTATTGTCAACTATCTGGTTAGAGATATAATTTCATCGGTGACAGAGGTAGACCTGGGGCTTGAGACTCTGAAAATTAGAAAAAGAAAAATGCACCAACAGTGCCTCAACTCTTGTACACCGACCAGTTTGATACCCACACTCTCAATGGTATCAATGTGATACCTGAACCCATATTTTGCTATCGACGAGGTATTTCAGTCAGATTTTGCTGACGGCTCCGTCAGACGTGGCAAGCACGTGGGCAAAAAAAAAAGGGTATACATGTCTTTTTACCCAAATTACAACCCTAATCGATCAAAAGCTCGAGTTTCCCTCCCTTCTCTCATAGTCCTCTTCGAAAAGGCTTGTCAAAGTCAAATCCAAACTCTTATCCCTAAAAAATTTCACCTTTTATCTTCAAAAGATTCAAAAATCTGAGAATATTGCAAAAAGGGACCATTGGACTTGCGCACGAGATTACTGTTTCAAAGCTTCTCATCTGTATTCAGCATTGAGTTGATCAAAGTGGGTATCCCAATCCAGAAGAGATGCGACGAAGGTCTGACCAGCACAGAGCCTGTAATTATTGCTTCTTCATGCTGCTCAGATGAGACCAAGAAGCAGCATGAGTCCTTAGTGAATTGCAATGAAGTACCATAATCGGATGCATTAGTTAAATGAAGCATGTGCCACATACCAGAACCCATGACCATGAAATCTGGGTAGTTTCGATTTCGGTTGAAACCCACAACCAGAGTGGTCAAATGAGAGCATAAGGCGCCTAGAAGAAGTCTAACCTCATCCCAATCTCATCAACCACAATCTGGTAATCATTGTGCCTTTTGAACAGGTCACCCCGAACCTTGTCCATCCACTTCGAATCCAGAACCAGAGTGAGAAGTGAGACCGCCACCAGCCTGGCTTAAGAGTCGCTGGCGATGACGACCCAAGATCCGTTGAGCATATCGGCGACATCGAATCGGCCGAGCTTCTTGAAGGCATGGGGGAGACAGAGGAGGAAGAAGCATCCCAAGCCCAGGACTTGTGGTAATGGAGGGAATTGGGGGAGGGAATGATGTCCCAAACGAGGTCGTGGAGGTGGGAGAGGTAGGAGTCGCGGCGGTTCTGGAAAACGACGACAGAGGAGACGGTGGTGACGAAGTCGTTGATGGAAGGGAATTGAATGGGAAGTTTGGTTGGATTTCTGCTCATTACATTGGTCTCTTACATGTGGTCTCTTATATGTGTTTTCAATGCTTACCCATTCTCCCTGTTAAATTAGATTTTCATTTTCATGGAAATTTGTGTGGTAGAGTACAAATATGGAGGGAATGGTAGTCATTCCCTGTGGAAAATGGCGGGAAATCAAGGTCTGGTAGACTATGGGGTCATTTAAGTCATTTCATGGTATTTTTGGGGCCCACGTGCTTGCCACGTCAGACATCTGACCGAGCCGTCAGCGGAATCTGACGGAAGTACCTCATCGATAGCAAAATATGGGTTCAGGTATCACATTGATACCATTGAGAGTGTGGGTATCAAACTGGCCCATGCACAAGAGTTGAGGCACTGTTTGTGCATTTTTCTCAATTAGAAATACGGGGAACAACACAGTATTACATGAAGCTTCAAGGAATAGTCACTATAAAGTGGTCGAGTTCTTAATTAAAGTCGATCCTAACTTGGCTTCTCTTTAAAATGATGAGGGTGAGTCTCCATTGTACATGGCTGCAAGAGAAGGAATATTAAAGATTGTGAATCAAATTACAACTACAACTCCATATATCATTAGCCCATGGTGGGTCAGATGACCAAACAACTTCGCATGCTGCTAAGATTGAGAGGCATTTTGGTATATCATCCTTCAGCTATTATAATCTCTTTTATCTTATATCATTTTCTATGAGATTTTGTATCGATTTTTGCTGTATATAGACGCCTGTTGTACTGAGTTTTAATAAAACATTAGTTACATTCAGCTATGCTCCTATTACTTTCGTTTAGCTCCTCGATCTTTTATTTTAATTGGTCTTGAAGAATTAGGCACATTGTTGCACAGAATAAGATTCTGATCCTATATATATATATATATATATATATATATATATATATATAAAGACACACACACACACAATAGGGCTCTTTCACTAACGGATCCCTTTTTTTGACCATTTTAACGAATCCTTTGTGGGACCCATTTTTCGATCACATATCGACATCTCGACCGTTCAATTCTTAGGACTTCATTAATAGATCACTTTTACAAATTTTTAGCCAAATTGATGACTGTTAAGGTATTGAATTAGATTAAATCAATAAACGAACCAAATATGTTGAACTCTTCATGTTTATAATTGTAAATCACATTTATGGATGCCATAGCGATTATCAATTTGGTTAAAAATTTGCAGAAGTGACATACTCATATAAAACTAAAACTGAATGGTCAAGATGTCGATATGATAAAAAAGTTGGTTCAATAAGCGATCTCTTCAAATGATCAAAAAAAGGGATCTCACACACACACACACAGAGTCTCCCTAAATGATAAAAAGGTTTTTCTAAATGTACCAAGCAAATATCTAGGTACACCTAGCAAATCAATTTTGCATGAAAAGACAATTGTATCCTCATAAGAAATGACATTAAAAGTCATGGTCAATTAAGATATTAACAAAAGAAACCATAAAATTTGAAACTATTTTTTTCTATTTGTACCTAGCAATTCACTGTGTCCATGCATTGTTACGTAGTTTCTTCTCGAAGAACCTTAAATCCAAATTTTTTTTTTATTATAGTTGCTTCGTCTCTTAGGTTTAATACACATGATATTGACATATGACAAAGTTGTGAGTGCAATCATGACTTTGGAGGCTTCTAATAAGTTATGTTCATTTTGGTTTATCGTTCAACAAAAAATAACTTAATTTTAATGCCTGAATAACATTCAAGTATGAGCAAAATGACTTGTGCACTTGCTATAGCAGGGATGATGCGTGGTTTACACCACCTCATTCTTTTTAGGAATACACTGACTAATAAAGTTTTGTGCGCCATTCTTAATGGTTGTCCACATCTTGAGTCGCTTGATATTTGCTCCGGTGTTTTAATCTTAGATTGGGAGGAAAGGTGCGAAGAAGATGTGCTTAGCAAATTAAAGAATTGCGACTTCCCCATGATTCTGTCGATAACATTGACCCATCATATATCAATTTGTCTTTGCATTGATTGGTAGGCATTTTGTTCTTGGGATAGAGATGTAGTCATGTAAAGTTGGAAACGTACTCTTAGAACAATTCCAACAACTTCTCTATAATTTTTGTATTATAGAGAAGTAAAAGTAAAAGCTTTAAGCAATTTTTCTATTCTAACTTCAAGAGATTCCCTATTTTACAGCAATCTCTAAAATCTCCATAATTCTTTCTTAAAATTTTACAGATTGATATAAATTTAAGGGATTTCGTTTTCTCTTTCCTCACTATCCCTAAAATATGAATAGTTATAAGGAATCTGTTGGAGCAAAAGAGGCTCATTTTTTCCTAAAATAGAGAAAAATCAAAATATAGGAAAGCTGTTGGAGTTGCTCTTAGTGTTCTCTTATGCTTTGCATGATGCTATTTGGTCAGGAGACAAATGTTAGTTTCACATTCTTGTCATGGTAATTTGATCACTACATACATTTGTGTTATTACCACAACGATCTAGCTATGTGATATTTCGTGTTTCATGGAAGGAAATTTAAACTAATAAGGGAGGTAACTTCAAAGTCCGTCGGTGCGACAGAGCGAAGGAGGACGACGAAGCGTAAGATGGAGAAATTCTTGAGTTGGGACTGGGTATTCATCCGTCTTACCGGATTAAGAAGGTGGATATTGACAAAGTTTGGTATTCTTCATCCCAAAAGAACAAGGGAGTCTGTTGGGTGTTTAGTATCCTACATCAGGTGTATGAATTCTGCTGGATTTAATTAAAGAAAAGGATATTATAGGAAAACTTGCTAGGTGTAGTTTGAGATTATATAAATTTACTGGGGGTAAAAAATTTGTTGGGGGTAAAAAATTTGCTGAGTGTACTTAGATATATATTGGGTATATCTGTACATTTAGAAAGACCCATGATAAAACCCAAAGAAATAAACACACTGTTCCATAATCCATTGTACGTTTTTCATAATTTTGTAGTTTGAGTTGTTGTAATTGCCTGTGCGAAATATCAAACAATTTGATTACCGTGTCCTGTAATTCGAGTCAGTCAGAGGGATTAACTCAATAAGCTATATTAATAGATTGATTTATACCCACTATTCAGATTAAATTCAAGTGGAATAAAGAGTAAATGAAGAGGCAGAAGCCAAAGGAAAGCGTAGCCAAAAGGACTGATAAAAGGTCATCACAGTAGTCATTAATATACAACATTACCCATATTTTATAAATAGTGTAGGCTTTGGTTATGGGACTTACATAGTCATTCAGGGTCCATCCTATGCACTTTTGAAACCGATCTTGTACACTCATTCATACAACAATGGAGCCACCCAATTCTGAAAGCGAAGAAGCATTGGAAGGATTCAAATATGTGATGAAGGATGGTACTCAGGTGCTGACCGAGGTTGTATCGGATCACCACACAATCAACCGTTGCCTCCACCTCATAACCAAGAAAATTCGTGACAAGAAAGACATGTGTGTTGGGTTTGACACATAATGGTCTTTGGTGGACATGGGCACTGGTTCTAGTCCTACTGGCATAGTTGAAGCTCGGGTGGTACTCATCAAACTCTATTCGTGTACCAGCTGCGTTCTCATTAGATTAGACCCTAACTCGGCTTCGGTTTCTCCATCCCTCAGGACTTTTATGCTTACGAAGGATATCATGTTTATTGGGGTTCATATCAAAGAAGATCTCATTAAACTCAAAGAAAACTTTGGAAGTTAGATGTGCAGTGGAGCTAAGTGAGGTTGTAGCTAATTATTACGGCAAAAGTTTCATTGTTGCACATGGAGCAAGAGAAATTGCACATAATCTTTCACCTTTGCAACGGAATACTGTTGATTATGGTAAGAGGCTTCATGGATTTTCACAGAATGTCCACAATGAGGACTTATGTAATGCCAATATGGCCGGGGTTCAGGTATTACGTCCCCCCCCCTCCCATGCGCAACAAAATTTAATAAATAATGGTATGAGCGTGGGGATGAGCCTCCTAACTTGACTGGGTTCCAAACCCCATTATTTAAAAAAAAAAATTAATATCTAGTAAATTCAAAATTAGCTGGCCTGAATAATCTATTTATCTATCTCTCATCATCAGTGTCTTTCGGATGGTATAGCTGTGTTGAATAAACATTGGGATTTTGAGGCTTTGAGCGTTATAGATTGTCTGTGTTTTTCTTCTCTCTCTTTCTGTAAATATTGGGTTCATTTTTTCAGAATAGTATAACACTAATCAAACTAGTAAGAACATCATATGCTGCCTTGACTGCCGTCTTTGTATTGTGAAGATAATAATATAGATCATTTCAATCTTCACTCCTCTAAATGGAGGCTCACTTTTGGTGTCAAAGAGCTTCACCAGATTTTGAAGTACCCATAATACCCTTACATAACATATTTATCAAATTTCACTCCTATAAATGGAGGCTCACTTTTGGTGTCAAAGAGCTTCACCAGATTTTGAAGTACCCATAATACCCTTACATAACATATTTATCAAATTTCACTCCTATAAATGGAGGCTCACTTTTGGTGTCAAAGGGCTTCACCAGATTTTAAAGTACCCATAATACCCTTATATAACATATTATCAAATTGAGCTAATAAAATATAATAGACAAAAAAGTAACCAAACCATCACTATTCAATGTCCCATAAAAAAAACATCTTTCTTTTTATAGCAAACTACATATACCCTTTTGTATAAATAATGGGGAGAGCATCCTCTCCTAAGTTAGTTTTCACTAGGCCTGGGCACGGGCCGGGACTGCATGTCAATTTGCTAAGCCCGAGACCAAGCCTGTTTTTTTCGGGCCGGGCTCAAATTGTGTTTTTTAGTTATATGGACCTGATAGGAGCATAAAATGCGACGTTTATAATGTTGAAACCCTATATTTTGCTAAGTTATTTCCTTTATCTTGATCAATTTAACTTAGTTAGTGTTTTACAGGTGTAAATGGAGTCTCAAAGTCCAAAAATGGCTAAGGAAGGCACAAGTGGCGCAGAAATGGAAAGAAATGAAGAAATGGAAGTTTTCCCAGTTTGACTAGGAAAAGGAATCCCAGTTGAAGTAGGAGTCTGAAGCTGACTTGGACTAGGAGTTCTACTTGGACAAGGAAACTCAATTCTACTCAGATAAGGAATACTAGTATGACAAGGAGTCCCTGTTGGATAAGGATTACTCAAGAAGGTTCCGGAAGAGTGTAGAAGTATCTCGGAAAAGGAAGCAGTATTCAACTAGGAAACCTACTTGCATATGGAGTTCTACTCATACTAGGAGAGCTTTGGAATGTTCATGAAGAATCTAGAAGTCTCAAGAAGATCATATGCCGTGCACATGGAAGAGAAAGCAACAAGGAATTCGGATTTCAAAGCAATGTGGAGTTTGGATTTCTAGTTGAGTATGGATTGGAATTGCCGTGAGATTCTTGAAGGTTCTAGGGAGTTCTTGACGTTTCATTCTTCAATAAGGCGTGGAAGACATGTGAGAGGCATGTGATGTGAAGGAAAACCGAGTTGGACTTAAGTTGTGCTTTAAAAGTCAAATCCATTACAGATTCGGATTACTGCCTGTGCAGATCAGTCAACTTCAACGGAGCATATAAAATCTCTCAGAGCTCGGAAAATTATGAACTTTATATGGTTGGAAAGCTACGGATGTCTAGTTTCCAGAAATTTTTACAGCTTGTCAATAACTATTTTCTAGAGGAAGTTATGGCTGTTTTAGTGCATTGAGGTCAAGACTGCCGGAAATCTGTTTTGTGCCAAACAAGTTCTAAATCAACACAAACTTGGAGAAGTCAAGTAGAAACGAATTGGGAGTGCCTTGAGACGTTCTCCTATATATACCTAGTGTATTTGACGTCTCAAGGTTAAGAATTTTCTCCACAATTTCGTATTCTCACTTGTTCTCTCTAGTTTTTCAGGTTTCGCAATCTTCAAGGAGAAAGGCCGTGACCATCCACCTTCCTAGCCGTGATCTTCACTTGTGCACCATCTTGGATCTGCTTTGGACCTTGGGACGTGATCAAGGGTTGTCCACACCATAATCTCATCATGTATTTTCACGGTTTTTGCTTTCTTGTAGTTAGAGTTTCTGCTTTGGAAAATCTGTTGTGTAAACCGAAACTATGATGTGACAAAACTGTTTTCAAAGTATAATTTTGATGTTCTTTTTCATGATTGATGTGTTTATGTATTCTTGATCTTGCTTAGTTGCCGAATTGATAGAATGATAATCTGAATTTTGTGCTTCATTACATGTCAACGATTCACTTGGTCTGACAAACATAATAGGATGAATTGCATGTAACTTGCTAGTAATTAGGTTTGATGCTTTGTGAAACCTAATTCGAAAAAGTAGTAAAGGCTTGCTTTGAGTCGAAATCAGATTATGCATGTGATGAATAGTTTTGACACGCTTGGATTTGCATGTTCATCAATTCTTTCTTGAACTTAATGATTTGAAAACGAATTTGCAACGTATGTGTGTGTTCGGGTTCTCAAAATAAATTGATTTGGTGCTTTGCTATTTCGATTAACACAAGAAAGAAAGTTAAAAGGGACATTGGTTGCTTTGATCTTTGTGTCTTGGTTGATGGCGTTCTTGGTAACTAATAAAGATTAAGGGATGCATGAAACATGGATCTTGATTGGTTCTTGATAAGTTGTTCTTCGAAAATTCTTCTTTTCCCACCTTTGTATAGAAACGATTTTTACTTTTTATTTGTTTTCTGAAAATTTATGTTTTTCAATCTTTAAAACCCCCCCCCCCCCCATCTTTATGTTATGTGTTTTTGTATATTTGTAAATAATTAAAATTAACCATAAACTACATATACCCCCTTGATAGGATTTCAAAACACAAAAAACTCCACAACATTTGGTTTTGAACATTTAAGGACAAAAGTTTACACTTAAGGACAATATGCTCTCCACTTGCCACATGTCATGAGTTAATTTACTTTTTTACCCTTAACTACTTATTTTGACTTGAATCCCTTTATAAGGATTAAATCTTACAAATAAGGACAATCTGCTCTCCACTTGCCACATGTCATGAGTTAATTTACTTTTTTACCCTTAACTACTCATTTTAACTTCTAATCCCTTTATATTACTTTTTTTTCTTTTTCTGATAATAATCCATTTATGTTACTCTTTTTTTTTTTTTTCTGAGAATAATCTGTTTATATTACTTTTTTTTTTTTTTGAGAATAATCTGTTTATATTACTTTTTTTTCCTGAGAACAATCCATTTATGTTACTTCTCAAAAGCAAAAAAAAAAAAAAACAAATCTTTCTTCTACAAATTGCTAAGAGAAAGAATCTCAGACCTCATTCTCCTACTACTCTCATCTCATCGCCTAATCCTACTATTGCACTCATCCAATCCTGCTACTGCACTCGCTGCACTCATACTCGTCAAGTTCTGCTACTGCACTCATCATCGCCTAATCCTGCTACTGTACTCGTCCAATCCTACTCGTCCAGTTCTACTACTCGTGTTCTGCTACTGCACTCGTCATCGCCTAATCCTGCTACTGCACCCGTCCAATCTGCTACTGCACTCGCTGCACTCATACTCATCTAGTTCTGCTACTGCACTTCTACTCGTGTTCTGCTACTGCACTTGTACTCTTGTCCTGCTATTGCACTCGTCACTGCTTAATCCTGCTATTGCACTCGTCCAATCTCGTTACTGCACTCGCTGAACTCATACTCGTCCAGTTCTGCTAATGCACTTGTACTCTTGTCCTGCTACTGCACTCGTCATCGCTTAATCCTGCTACTGCACTCGCTGCACTCATACTCATCCAGTAACAGGAGCATTAGCAGTAGCAGTAGAAGGAGTAATTAGACCAAAACCTTCAAATAAACTTCACAAATACAAGAAACTGCACACAGTAGCACATAACAATAATAAACTGCACAAATAAACTTCAATTTAACACAGTAGCACATAACAATAATAAACTGCACAAATAAACATCAAATAAACTGCAGAAAGAAACTTCAAATAAATTGCACACTGTAGCACATAACAACAATAAACTGCACACAGTAGCATATAACAATAATAAACTGCACAAAGAAACTTCAATTGAACACAGTAGCACATAACAATAATAAACTGCAGAAAGAAACTTCAAATAAATTGCACAAAGAAACTTCAATTTAACACAGTAGCACATAACAATAATAAACTGCACAAATAAACATCAAATAAACTGCACATAGTAGCACATAACAATAATAAACTGCAGAAAGAAACTTCAATTGAACACAATAGCACATAACAATAATAAACTGCACAAATAAACTTCATATAAACTGCACACAGTAGCACATAACAATAATAAACTGCACAAATAAACATCAAATAAACTGCACACAGTAGCACATAACAATAATAAACTGCAGAAAGAAACTTCAAATAAACTGAACGCAGTAGCACATAACAATAATATGTACTTCACACATAGCAAGATAAGAACATTGATATAACAAAACCAGAAGCCAGAACAACAATTTTAAATGGGATAAGTTCCAAAACTGCAATAGAAGATGTCGAGATAATCAATATACATGGAAACATGGTTAAGCATTCCCATCACATCACCAAATATCTGCGGGTTTCCAGCACCTAGTGCATGTATCAGTTAAGGCAATCTCTTTCGCTTTATTATGATAAATTGAACATCACTTTCAGTAACCCAAAGCATTCTATAAGTAACTATTGCAATCAAAACCTGTATCCATAGATAACTAATACAGAAAATCCATAAATTAAACAAAATATATGCTTCATGCATCAATATAAGAATTAAACAAATAAGGAACACAATTCATCAGAACCAGCATTGACCCA
This sequence comes from Rosa rugosa, assembly GCF_958449725.1. NCBI lineage: Eukaryota > Viridiplantae > Streptophyta > Magnoliopsida > Rosales > Rosaceae > Rosa > Rosa rugosa. The sequence goes on from NC_084821.1 coordinate 41,235,383, forward strand.
ACTGAAATAAAGGCACAAATTTTCGGATACCTTTTCTGGAAACGGCGTCGTACTGTTCTCTTCTTCTTGCCCAGCAACCTTGTTAGCACTCAAGCCACCACTATCGTCAGCCATCACAGCTTTGTTCTCTTCTTCTTCTTCCTCCCTTTCACCCTCCGAATCGGAGTCTTCCTTCTCCGAAATCACATTCACGCGGTCCTTCTCCTTCTCCTTCTCCGGCTCCGGCAGCACCTCCTCCTCCTTCAGCTTTTTCACAGCCAACCTCGTCCTCGGCCTCACCACAACGACTCGATCATTATATTTACAGCTGCGAAGCTTTGAGTCATGGACATGGCTGCTATTTCAAGCTGAGTGCTGCTACGTACTACGGAGATTTTGCAAAGCGTTTTGGATATGTCGCTGGGGTTTTTAGGTTTTCTGATTTGCGTTTTGCATTTGGGGATTTCAGATTTTGGTTGGTGAGGATTATGGTAGTGGCATCAGCGTAAATTATAATAAAAACTGAGCATTTTAGTCATTTTCTATCAAAATTTGAAGCCAGGCCTGCTTCATTTGGTTTTGGGCTTGGGCTTGTGTCCTTATTTGTATAAAACAAATTGAATGTGAGTTTTCTGTGTTTATATCTTTGGTCATGTGCTACTATGTAATTTTCTATAAAATTAACTTAGATTTTTAGGTAGCATGTTAATATAAATAATAAAATAAAATAAATAAAAAATGTTTTTAAAAATTCATGAATAGTAACTCCGTGAATAGTAAATATGTGTTAGTGTTTTATAGGAATTAATTTAGAGGTTTTTAGGGTTTTGTTTTGTGTTTTTTAGGTGTTCCTAAATTTTAGGGATGCTTTGGTGTTTTTTAGGAAAAGTAGTTAGAGTTAGTTTTGACTTAGGATTTCTTGTTTGACTTGGTCAATAATTTGTATCCTTGTTGTATATGGATTCCCTATGTGATATGGATTTGTAATTGTGTATAAATAGGAATAGTATTTCCAAAACCCATTCTAACTTGTTTTCTCTCTTTCTTTCGAATTCTATGTGTATATATATGTGATTTTTGTTGCTCTCTATTGTTCATTGATCTCTAATTTCGTGTGAACATGTATGTGCTCTCTCTCTTTTCTTTGTTGTTCTAATTCTATGCATGCTTGTAAACTTGTAATATTTTCGTAAAAACTTGTATATTGTATCTTTGATTTCGTAAATTGTATATTCTTTTCTTTAATTTGTTTCTCACATGTTAGCACCCTCAATCCCCGGTTTAGAACGATCCCTGCTTATCCTATACTAACGCTCGACATTTTCAGGGTTTAAATTGGCGATGCTTTTGCACGTATCAGGACCATGAAGGACCGGACCAAATAGGCCCGGGCCGGTCCTGCCGGGTTTTCGGGCCCAAAAGTCTAATTTTGCTTACCTTCATTTTCAGATTTTCTCCACAGTTTCATCATGTTTCTGATTTTCTGGGTTTAGAAGAAGAATATAAAATCATACAAATCACAAACTAAGCAATAGCATCCAAATTTCATAGCTTCTTCAAAGTTACAAAGTACAAACAAATGAAATTTCAACGTTTAAAACTTTAAATACAACCAACTCGTCCCCAATAACTGCAGCTGCTTCGGGCATTATCAAAATCGAATCCTTGTACCCAGAAACACAAAATTGGAATCAAACCAAGATACTGAAAGCAATATTATGGTAAACTCATGACTGAACCTTTTCATGGTTCCAAGCCATGACTGAAAACTCAGTTTATATTACAAAAAATTTCATATCAATGCGCACACAGAAACCATGGCAATTCTATTTAAAATTTGTAAAATACAATTACCATTTATGGAATAACATAACCAATATTTGCCAACCCAAATTTTCCATGTAGCAGAACACAAAGAAATTAACTATCGGAAAACTTACATACACCACTAACTGAATGGGATACCTTGCTCAACGAGTTATAACCTCCACCCCAATCTCATCTAAACCTTTAACATCAACCTTTAATTGCAGAAGTTGCCAACTACCAGAGAAGTTGTCGACTGAGTTAGTAATCGAATAAGGCCAGAAGGTATTGAAGGCTAGGGATTGCTGGGTTTCTGGAAATCGGGAAAGCTATGAATCGAGTTAGTAATCGAAGAAGGCCAGGAATCGAAGAACTCGAAGGCTGCAGATGCTACGGATTACTGGGTTTCTGGAAATCGGGAAATCGGTATTCGAAATCGCGAATGCTAGGACTTTGTGCTTGAGGGCTAAGGGAAAATCTAGGAATCGATTGCTGGGTTCGAGCTGCTAGGATGCTGGGTTTCTGAAACGAAGGCTGCAGGTCGGGGTTGAGTTTGGGAAAGGGTCGGGGTTGCAGAAGAATTGAAGAAGGCTGCGAATTTTTGAAGGCTGACTGAAGTCAAGGGTCTTAGTCAATATAGGGTAATATAGGGCTATATTTCTTCGGGCCTTTCTTCGGGCTTTGGGGCTTATGAATATCAGGGCCCGGGACCGGCCCGTTTAAATGCAAATGGTCCGGGCTTTCACTTAAGCTTTCTAAGCTTTCAAGCAGATGAAGACATGTGTCTATTGTTAGATCTAATGGTCTACCATAAATTTGATTTTTCATTTTCCTTTTTTCAGAAAGCATGGTTTTTGTTATCCTTGCTGGCATCCTTCTAAACCAAGTCATCTTCATCCTCCATTCCTACGAAACCCAACCGTCGTCCTTCTAAACCCACTATTCTCAGATCTGACGGCACCAAGTCCATTGAAATTTTAGAAAATCAAGAGCACCCATATTAAATTTTAGTTGATACAACCACCGGTGACGGCAATAATTACAGAATTTGACGATGAAGGTGACGTAGTGACGTTTGGTGGAGGTCTCTGGGTTTCGTCAGAGATGGCTAGATTTCGTCTGGGATGACTGGATTTGGGATTGTGAATTTGTGATGAAGATGACGAGTTTGGCGTAAATCTGGTGGTGAGGAGTTTCATATCTATTTGATATGAAATAGATATCTACTGCTAGAAAGAAATAGGTTGGTTTTAGCATTCTGGTTGAATTGTTTGGCTTGGTGATGTTCATACCAAAGTCACCGGAAACGCCACCCCTGCCGGCGACCCGCGTTTCGGATCGTACGAACCCAATCGCGGGGCGTTCGCGATCCGGATCGCCAAACATAGCGTTCCCATCGTGTTGGCGAATTGAGTCACGCACACGGCACATCGGAGCCAATTCCAATAATCCAATGATTCCAATTACAGATTCACAAATCAAAGACATGGTGTTTTACCGGAAAGCGGAGAATTACGAAGCTGTGAATCTCAGTGAGGAGCTGCGGAGGAAGATGATGCTTCGTAATTCTGGGGAAGATGATGCTGGGGAAACATTCCGCTGATTCTTTCTGGGCAGAGGAGGTGAGGTTGTTGGTGCGGGAGGCCACAGATTCAGTTTGTCGCAGATTCAGTTTGTTGCCGGCGATGCAGAGTTTCGGGTCTAAGACTCTAAGGAAGTCGAACTCAGCTGCACCGCATCGTCAAACGCCACCGTAATCTTCGATTTGGATTACAAAATCTTAATTGAATCTCTAGGATTCTCTCGTCAGTCGTCAACTCATCATCTCTAATAAGAGATTAAGAGATAATCTCATTGTTCACGGCTTCACGCAAGCGGCAAGTCTCCCAGATTCTCCAATAAAAATATAAAAAAAAAGCAGTTTCTTTGTTATTTATTTTCTGTTATTTGGTAGTTTACTTATTTATCCTCATACGTAAAGTGTTTCTCCTAGTATATTAATAAGGGGCATATAGGTAAAATAAGGGGTAAGGGGTTAGCCATTAGGAATCCTATCTCCTGATTGATAAGGAATCCTAATTCCAAAGTTGAAAACAAACTCTATATAACTACATGCATTCATAATGGTACGTACAGACTACAAAGCACAATACAGAACTATATTATTTTAGCTCAACTCAACTATGGCGTTTGGAAAAAGAAAACCATCCCGTCAAGAACCAATTTTTGAAGAAAATTATGAAGGTGATGTCGGCGAGCATGAAGACAATAATATTGTTGAAGAAACTCAAGCAAGTAATACAGAGTCTACAGACCAATCATCGAGTAGAAACAGCCACGAACAAGCTCAAGAATCTCAAGAAATTCCAATGAATTCTGACATAAAGCCATTACTCAATGAAGTTATTATCGCCAGTGGAGCGCAAGGAAAAAATTCAGGTGGAACAAAGACATGGACCTGCAAACATTGTAATATTCAGTTTAAGAGTTCATATACTCGCATTCACTACCACTTTTTTGGTAATCTCCCTGGAAAAAAATCAGAGATTCGTCGATGTCAATCATTGATTAATAATCGGGAGGAATATAAGAGGGTTCGCAGAATGGTTATGGAAGCTGAAAAAAAAGGAGTTTCTTCATCTTTGAAAAGCTCAACAATCTTGAGGCAACAACCGCAAAATTATCTCTTTATTATTTTTTATAATTTTATTTATCATAAGTAATTTATTTTAATTAAAATTAGCTAATATATCCTAGCGTACCGCGTACCCTGAAGACTAGCGTACCGCGTACCCGTACCGCGTTCCCGTACCGCAGCGTTCCGCGTTTCGTGTGACTTTGGTTCATACGATGATCCTGAATCAAATAATGCAATGTGGCTCTCTGATGTACAGGGACTCAAGCCACCCAGGCACTTCAACCAAAATTACACCCAATTCTTCTCTAAATCCGAGTCCATTATCTTCTCCCTTCCCAAGCCCAATTCCTTCTTACCGCCAAGCCAATCCCTCATCCTCTTCTTTTCCAGGCCCCTCTCTCGTTGTTTTGATGCTACCAATACATCAAATCTCTTTCCCAATCTGCGATCTGCTAGTTCTTCCTCTCTTCCTCCTCTACGGATTTCTAATAGTGCCCCAAGAAAGAGTGTTAAGATACTTGGAGCTGACAACAACAGTGAGAAACGATAAGATAGAATAGAGAATATCTGTCACTCAAAAAGCGATATAGACCATTGGATGTCACATTTTAGCCATTTATCTTCATCTGCTTCAAAGCTTAAAAAAGAGAGCTTAGGAGAGGATTTGCACCCAAAAATTCGATCACAATTATCCATAATTAACCTTAAACAGTTCAATCTCACAAGTAAGTGCATGCCATTCACCTGTGAATTAGTCAGGTCAACCACACCTATTCTCCTCTAACATTCCCATATTTACCTAATAACCTCCCTTCAAAAAAAAGTCCTATATATACCTACGCTACATGCACAATGTAATGTTCCCATATTGACCTGTGAGCTAGTCAGGTCAACCACAGCTACTCTCCTTCACTAACATTCCCATATTTACCTAATTACCTCCCTTAAAAAAAAAAAATAAATAATAATAAATAAATAAAAAGGTCCTATTATATACCCACGCAACTGCTAAACCTTCTACTTTCGTCATCATCTTGTTTTGCTAGCTAGCTGAAAAGATAGCTTTGCTTCTGATAGCTCCACGGTATATCTATCTTTCTCTTCCTCTAACTTCGTTCCTCATGTTTAAATGACCTGCTTTCATTTGTTTTCTTTTCAAAGTTGAAATCTTGATCTATCTCGTTTATCCTTCTTTGTAACCAAATATGCATGATTCATTTCTTTGCAGATGCCGAGTGAAGGTGCAGACCAGTCGGAGGGAGACAGCGAACCCTTCGTCGAAATAGACCCAACCCAGCGGTACGGCCGTTACGACGAGCTACTGGGTTCCGGCGCAGTCAAAAAGGTGTACCGAGCTTTTGATCAAGAAGAGGGCATAGAGGTGGCATGGAACCAGGTCAAACTGAGTAACTTCATCAACGATTCCGCCATGACCGAAAGGCTTTACTCCGAGGTTCGGTTGCTGAAGTCCCTGAAGAACAAAAACATCATTGTTTTGCATAACGTGTGGAGAGACAGGGAGAAAAACATTCTGAATTTCATGACTGAGGTTTGTACCAGTGGGAATCTGAGGGAGTACAGGAAGAAGCACAAGAACGTTTCGATGAAGGCCTTGAAGAAGTGGTCGTTTCAGATCTTGAAAGGGTTGGAGTATTTGCATACGCATGAGCCCTGTGTGATTCATAGAGATCTCAATTGCAGCAATGTGTTTGTCAATGGGAATCTTGGCCAGGTACTCATGTTATTGGAAAGAGTAAATAGGAAGCGTGTATTTTTGGTTTACGGGTAATATTCCTAAAATGGTGTACATACCCCAGAAAAATGGTACCCTTAGTCAGTCAGTAAAATAGTATTTACGTCTATATTTCGTTGAAGTTTAACATGTACATAATAACCAAATGAACATGCATTTATACATCAAATGTTCAATTTTAAGAAAAATATATATGAACAGAGGTACCAATTAATTTAGTCGCCAACATACGAAAATTCTTCAAGTTTTGGTGAAAAAGTTTTTTAAGTGCCATTTCCTGATATTATCAGGTACCATTTTAGGTATTATCCATTTCATTTAAAGTTTCCACTGTTTTGCATGTGTTTAGGGTTTACTATTTAAGTAGATTTAAGGGATTAAGAGAATTGAAGAAGCGATATTGCTTTCAATAATTCAATATCAAACACGAAATTACTGCAGCCACTGTTGGAATGGTATTGTTTTAGCGTTTGACCAGTGTGACCATTTTTCTTGTATATATTTTCTAAAGTTTTGCGGTTAATTGGTTAAACTAGGTGAAGATTGGTGACTTGGGACTGGCTGCTATAGTAGGGAAGACTCACTCAGCTCATTCAGTGCTAGGCACACCAGAATTTATGGCACCAGAGCTTTATGAAGAGCATTACACTGAAATGGTGGACATATACTCATTTGGAATGTGTGTACTAGAGATGGTGACCTTGGAAATGCCCTACGGCGAATGCGACAATATTGCCAAAATATACAAGAAGGTAACCTCCGGGGTCAGACCTCAGGCCTTGAACAAGATCAAGGACCCGGAGGTGAGGGCATTTGTCGAGAGGTGCCTTGCACAACCTAGGGCGAGACCCTCTGCAACCGAACTCCTCAAGGACCCGTTCTTTGATGAGGTTGATGACGACGACGATGACGAAAATAATTAACTACGTACTTGCTGAATAACATATATTGTTTGATGTGTTTAATTGGCGACTAATGAATAGGGTATTGACGTGAGATTTATTGATGCTTTTGTATTGGTTACAACAATCGAGTTTGAGGAAGGGATCGGTTTGGACTTTTAATCTTTTATAATGATCGTGTTTTAGTAAGGGAATTAATGATGTATGCATTACGTTTGGAGCAATAGAACATGATTGGAGATGGTGTTAATAATTTTTTGTACATATGGTTTTTAGGGAGCTATTCTAATGAGTACCACTAAAATGAGGACTTTCTAATCAATAGTTTGGGAGACCCATTTTTCGATTTCATTTACGGCAAATCAACCGTTAGATGTTTATGCAAGCATGAGTATATCACTTATCAAAATTTTCTTCCAAATTGCAAATCATGAAGGTACCGAACTAGATCAAAGCAATGAACGAACCAAATATGTTAAACATGAACCATTCATGTTCATAACTGATAAATCACGATTATGAATGTCTTAATTACTATTTTCAATTTGGTTGAAAATCATAAATGATCTATACATAAATATAAACAACTAATTATTGATTTTCAGAAATATGATTGAAAAGTGGGTCTCACACAAAAGTCTCAAATAGTTCTCATTTTACTGATCCTCATTGGAAGGGCTCCCATGGTTTTTATTTATGAAATGAAGAATATTACGTCTTATTTTTGTGGTTGTTTGAATCATCCAAACGTTGAAGTCCTGCTTTTCTACGTTTGAGAGAATGAATATTATCTTTGTTAGACCATTTATCTAAGTGATCAAAGTAAAATGTTTAGATTCCAATACATTTTCTTACGTCAACTTTATAAACCTTTGCGTACTCTGTTATACGAAAACAAAAACGAAACAAACTAGATAGAGAGAAGCTTCTTGGATAACCCGAACTGGAACATCGATCAAAGTTGAAAGCATATAGCGAATTAAGAGATTAAGAGAGTCCTAGCTAGCTCTTGTCCATGTTTAAGCTAACTCGTTGGCAACTTTAATTACTTGGATTGTTTAATATAATAAAGACAATGATTGATTAAACTAAAAGTTAGCTTATTAAGTAAAGTCAAAGAAAATTGAATGAGAAATGAAGAGTAACTGGTTGAATGAGCAATATATGACCCAGCCTAGGCTAGCTAAGAGGATATATTATGACCTTCACAACAAGCAAAGGGGATTTGACAAATTTGTAAAGCGACTCTTGGCGTGAACCAAACCCTAATGATGAAAAGGGTGGTGGTGACCGATCATATCAATACTCTTCGTTGATTTCATAGTGGATTTGCTGTCACACCTTTGATTCTGTTGGGCAAGACACTACTAGAAATTTGCATATAGGGCGCCGTCTATTATCGGTGTTGTTTGTCTACAAAGGGCACCAATTTCCTCAAAGGCCACTGTGCAGCCACCCATCTAATGTCAGTCTCCTATATTGGAGTTTCCTATAGGCCATAGGGCACCCATATGTCTTCCGTGGCAAAATTTCTTCTTGGTCTGCTCTGCCATCTCTGTTTTCTGTCAGACAATGTCCCCATTGTGGCCACTATTCCAAACGGTGTGAAAAATGGATAGATTTTTTTTATTTTTTATTTTTAATTAGGTCTCTTCCTACACTATTGCTTATCCAGTATTTTATATTTTATAATATTCAATTTTAGGAAATTTAAAAGGCAACCAATCATTCAATTAAAAGCAAAATGTTGAACATTCCTGCAACAAAGCTATTACAACCCACCAATTCACATGCTGGAAACCATATAAAAAATGGTCTACCAGATTTTACCAAAATTTTTTTTAAAAAATGTAGTTGCAACAGAATCCTGTACGGTTATATGGAGACCTCCTGTAATAACCCATTTCTTTTAATCAAAGCAAAACAACATTGCTTTTACTTTCATGATTTTGATGCTTTACCTTTAATGATTATGCTTAATTAGTAGGGTTACTGATTGAGTTGATTGTGATCGACCGACACTCACACTCTCCCTCTCTCTCACTCACACTCTCACTCTCTCTGTCGGCCGAACCCAGCAACAAACAGAGCACGGTTTCTCCAATCTCTCTCTAGCACCACAGACCACCAAATGACACCGGACCACGTCCTACGCCTTCACCTCTTCCTTGCGCAGCTGCCGGTGGTATCTTTTGGCCGTCTCGTGAGCCGTACACGGCGGTGGAGCACGAGGCCGGTTTAACCCGATTTGGTCCCGAGCTTGATAACTCGAGCTACAAGCCACCAATCCTTGCCAAACTCCATCCTCAGGTTCGTCTCAACCTTCTGAAACTCCCAGAAGCACCCTTGCACGGCGGCGCGGCTCGTAGCAGCTGCTGAAGTCAAACCCGAGCTAGATCGAACGAAACTTTCGATCCAGATATCTCAAGCTGTGGAGCTTCGTTTCGAGTGATTCTTGAAATGGTAAACTCACCTTGAGTTTCTGAACAAATCTCCAGAAGGAATCGAAGCGATTTGTGGAAGTTTTTACGTGGATCGGAGCACCTGCCGGATTCTGGAATTTTTCCGACCACCGAAGCTTTCGATCAATATATCTCGAGCTACAGACCCTATTTTTCTGTGATTCTTGAACCAATGAGTCCGTCTTGAGTTTCTTAACAACTCTCTAGAAGGAATCGAAGCCTGAAATTGAAGTTTTGACGTCGAAATCAAGCCTTGCCGGATTCTGCAAAATTCTGGAATTTTTCCGACCACCGAAGCTTTCGATCGGTATATCTCGAGCTACAGACCATATTTTTCTGTGATTCTTGAACCAGTGAGTTCTTCTTGAGTTTCTTAACAACTCTTCAGAAGGAATCGAAGCCTTAAATTGACGTTTTTACGTCGAATTGGAGCTCGCCGTTTTCTGCAGTTTCTCGCCGGTTTCTGGAAAATTCCGGCCACCTTCATACTGTTCAAGGTAATTTTCGACCCCTTCCGGTCATTTTCAGACTTCGTGCTAGTTATGAAAGTTGTTAAGCATGATGAGAGGAAGAAGAGCAGCCCGGCCCCGACACCATTGGTGGTGGTCGGCGGCGGCTCTGCCACTAACTCCGGCGGCCCTTTCCGGCCACCTCCGGGGATCAAAAATATGGTTTCTGTACATTTTCAGATTCTATATTTCAATACGATCATTTTGATATATTATACGCAATTTTTGGATATCATATGATTAAGTTATGAATTTTTACGTTTCGATCGTTTGATTCGTAATATGTGAAGTTAGGACCGTCAGATGGACTTGTAGTTTTGTTATGATGATCTTATGACTGTCCCAGTGGCTTTGTGTGGTCATGGGCGAAGATCCGACCGTTGGATCTTCGTATAATTGAGAAATGGTGATTCGGAAGGCGATTCGTGAGAATCCGACCGTCAGATTTTCATATAATTTTGTGGAGATGTTTGTAAGGATGATTCGAGAAGATCTGACCGTTGGATCTTCGTGATAATATTGGAGGATGATCCTAAGGGCGATCCGTGAGGATCCGACCGTTGGATCATCATATAATTTCGATCCGACCGTTGGATTTCTGTATATGTGTGGTTTATGAATGATTGCTAAGTTAAGATCGTGTTTGACTAGGTGGTTGATGGATTGATTGGTGAACGATTTCGGATCGTTGTTTTGAGCTGTTAAGAAGACGCAGCGGGAATTTAGAGGTGAGTAAACCTCACGTGGTTCATATTACGAACCGAGTACCTTTAATTACTTTATTTTCTGTAGTAATTGTGTGAAAATATTTATGGAATAAATATTTGTTTTAAATCATATGGACTTGATCAACTACGGTCCATAGGTAAGTAAAATGATTTAATTATACAAAATGAATTTCATGATTTTCTTGTGTGAACTATAGTTGGTATTAGTGGTCATTCCTGAGTGGGTGATTACGTATATATATATATATATTTACGTGATTATATGTGGAATGGTGTGACATTGAAGAGTGTGGAATTGTGATGATTTATTTATTATGGTTTGAAATTTGACTTATCATATTTATATGTGATGATCATGATTGATGAGTTCTTGTTAATATTCATGATTTACATTGGAGTATGTATAGAGTTGGAGAATGTAGGATTCTGAGGACGAGGTGTCCGAAGTTTGACGGTTATGGATAACCGGAGTGTTTGTGTACTGAGGACGGGGATGTCCAAAGTGCGACGGTTTATTATTAACCGAAGTTGTGTACTGAGGACGGGGATGTCCAAAGTGCGACGGTTTATTATTAACCGAAGTTGTGTACCGAGGACGGGGATGTCCAAAGTGCGACGGTTTATTATTAACCGAAGTATATGGTGCTGAGGATGGGGATGTCCAAAGCGCGACGGTTATAGTGTTAACCGAAGTATTTTTGCCGTTGCTTGACCCTAGGCCAAGGTGTCAGAGGTAACGAGGCAGTTAGAGCTCTAACGTGTTATTGGGATGGACCAGAGTGGTGTTATGTGGGTTGGGTGTTTGCAGGACCAGTGTGGTGTATTGTGATTTGAGGATTGTGAAAATGTATTCCTTGTGGTTTTTCCATGAGTGGTTTGATGTCTCTTTGCAGACGTAATATTGTTGAATTTTACTTGAATTGTAATTTAATAAATCAACAGTTCTTTCTTGTTTACTCATACTGGCTGTAAAAAGCTTACCGGGTTTTGTGTTGTTGCAACTCCCGGTACACTATTCAAATTGTGTAGCGGGTAATCCTACAGGACAGGAGAACCAGGACGGTGATCGTGCGGTTAGAGCAATGGTTATAGTTTTACAGCAATTGTAATAGTGAGGCGAGTTAAGCTCATTTGAGCATTACAATTTGATTTGGTGGGAGTGTGCTGTAATAAATAACTTGAGGATTTGGGTTATTGTAAATTTGAGAGTTGTGAAGTGTGGTTGTTTGTGAGAAAAAAATTCAGGATGTTAGTTGTAATTTGTTATTATTCATGTTTCGGATTTGAATTGATTATTCAAAATTCGGGGCGTGACAGTTTGGTATCAGAGCGTAAGGTACATATTTGGTGATAATCAGTACCTCCCGAGTGATGGCCCGTCTGCAGCGGATCCCCATCATATACTCTTCGGTACTGGTATAATCATTGGGTATGTCTTAGTATGGGGTCTAGACAACGTGTAAGTCCGTAGGACGGTAGAGTTGTCTACTAAGTTCGTATTAGAATAAGTTTAGTTTCCGCGAGTTGTGATCTTCGAGGAATAGGAACCTCTGGATTTAACTCTGATGAGTCGGTGAGGTAGAGGTCGAGTCTGATGTAGGGACAGGATCTTTCTATGGAGACAGTTGAGGATGAGGTGGAGGCATTAGAGGTTGAGTTGCCTAGTCTACCTGTAGTTGATGTGATGGATGTTATTCTTGGGTTGAAATGGTGAAAGAGATTGAGACCCTAGGAATAGTTGAAAAGAGAATTGATCTCACCAACTCAAGATGATAGGAGTGTGAGAGATTATGAGACAGAATTCTCAAGACTATATTGGTGTACGAGTGTAGTGATGTAATTTGGGAGATACTTATGTTACCTTTAATAAGGGTAGTATGTTAAGTGATCATGGCATAGGTTGACTTTGTAAGTGAAGTGGTGGAGTTTGTGTAGCTTCTTTGAGTTATAACCTTTGAGGAATGGGAACCTTTGGATTAAACTCTGGTGGAGTTATTGAGGATGGTTTCCACGAAAAACAGTATCCTTATGTGCATTGTAGTCGTTGGTTGTTGGGGTCATGGTGTTTGACCAATGCTTGTATCTAAAGTCGTTACGAGTATTTGACTAGTAGTTGTGATACTTTCCATTAGTTGGATATGCAGATGTTTTGAGTTGAAGAATACTTAGCAGTTATTGGTTTCTTAGTGATGGAATTGTGTTATAATGGAGCATTCATTCATGCTCAGTTGTTTGGTGTTTAGGATAGCTACTATATATTAGCTAAATGTCGGGGTGTGGTTTGACGTCTGCGGATGGTATTGGAAATTATTGTGGAGTGCTGCTTCACTGACTATTGTTGAGTAGTAATGCATAATTCGTTGTTACTATGATGGATTTTGTGTATGGTTGACTTATGGAAAGATTGATATGACCTCGTGATAGGATTGACTGTGAAGAGACATTGTGTTGATGTATGAGCTTAGGTAATAACGTTGTTTTCAACTCTAGGAGTGCTAGGGTTGTATAACTAATTTATGAGGCCAGATACTGTTGTGAGGACAGATTATGGTTTATGACGTGGTTAGTGTGAAGTGCTATAATCACAGAATTTTGACCACTAGATGTTGACTTACCACCAAATGAGCAGTGAGGTGATTCGTGGGTGAGATACTGAGTGTTGTACCAGTATCGATTAGTGGATGCTAAGATGGTACATATTGCTTGTTGAAGCAATTGATATATGGAATGATCGAGATTTTTTTTAGAGTTGTAAGTGTAACTCTAAAGATGTGGGTTTTTCCTAACTAACTCAGGAAGTGTTTAGCTTTATTAATCCCTAATTCTAGCGACGAAATTATTGTGTTTGGTTTGACTCAGAGGATACTAGCTTGACCTCTGTGTGACTTAATTGATTGCTAGGTTTTGAGTGATTGTTTTATTGCATCATTATGAAAGATGTGTGCAGCAGAGTTCTCGATGGTTTTGAAAAGAGTATTGAGTGACCAAGGTTCGATCCTTGGTGTTGTTGTTGGTTAAACAAAAAGGAAAGAAAACATGCACACAATCTTATTGATTTTATATTACAAAAAGGGAAACGAGGACTATTCTATACTAAGCCTAGTCAGCAGCTCCGGATGGGTTGAGGCTGAGCTCAAGAGAAACGTTTGAGCCACTGTGGTAACCGCCTGAGCCACCAGAATAGTAACCAAATGCGCTACCTTCCTCGGAAGTAGTCTTCAGGTTACCAAAGACGTCCTCGCTGTGCACGGGGAACAGAGGAAGAGTTTGAACCTCCTGGTGATCTCCTCCTCGTTGTTGTAGGGATGTTTGTCCTCCTGTTGTGCCAAAAGAGTTGTACTGGTATTAGTGTTGAAGTGTGAGGAAGATTATGAAACAAAATTTAAATCAAGAAATCCTTCATTACCAGTAGAATAGGTGGAACCAAAGTTGAGATCAATGGATCTACCATCATCAGTAGAACTAGTGGACCCAAAATTGATGTCGATGGATCCACCAGCTGGCCCAAAATTGATGTCGATGGATCCACCAGCACCAGTAGAACCAGTGGACCCAAAATTGAGATCGATGGATCCACCAGTACCAAGAGAACTAGTTCCCATGGGCACTGGAGCAGCCTGATTACACCTATTCATCTGCTTCTCTCGAGCCCTGACGTTCTGGAACCAAAAGTAAATGTTCTTACCCTCAACATGTCCATACTGGTTCAGCTGGAGGCAGATCTCGTGAATGTGCTCTGTAGATGGGCACTTAAATCCCTTGACGTAGTAAAGATCCTTGAGGATTCTTATTTGTTCTGGAGTAGGAATCCATCTGGTACGGCTTCGCCAGAAATCCATGTTGGCACTACTCCCGGCTGCTTGGGTGTTTCCTCCCTCCTCTGTTGGTTGCTGTTGTTGTGGTTCCATTTGTTGCGGGGTTTGGAGCTCCATTAGTTGCAGAGTTCGTGGCTCTTGGGTCATGAGGTGAGAGGATGTGAATATCGAGGAATACATGGTTTAGTGTTTGAGGGAGATTTTGTTAGAAGGATTGGAGTTGTTGAACTGGTGATTGGAGATCTGAGATTCTCAGAGGAAAGATGAAATCGAATCTTCAAATGGGAGAGAAGATCAGAAGAGAAGGATTGAAATTGATGAAGAAAGGATTTGAGTTTCGAGAGGAAGACTGCAGAGTTTGAGAGAGAATGGCTGGGGAAAATTTCTTTTCTTTGGTGTGAACAGTTTTTCTCCAGGATGCACCTATTTATAGAACGAGGTGAGCAGATCTCCACCGTTGGATGGACGATCTCTGAGATTCAATCTACGCGTTGGATTAAAGTCATCCGAAAACCCGGAAAAGTTGTTGGCGCGTGGAGAGCGTGTAAGGGGACAGGCCGAACCTCGAGACGCTGTGGCAGACAGCTTTAGCCGAAAGTGATTTGCTTTCCGTAAATCACGGAAGAGACGTGTCGTGGCACGTGGAGTGTACCGACAGTTTGTTGTTATTCTATCGCTTATGATAGAATAAATAAAAGAAGTTGCATGGATAGTAACGAGAGCAGCTGGTGCTCTAGTGGTTGAAGAGCAAGGCTCTTGTACAAGAGGTCAGAGGTTCGAACCTTGCCTCTCGTTTATTTTTATTATGTTCGCTTATGACATAATAAGTATAATATTTGTACACATTATATTAAGCACAGCTTGTGCTCCAGTGGTTGGGGGAAAAAGGTTTCGTGCGGCAGGTTGAGGTTTCGAACCTTGCCTTCCCTGTTATTTTATTTATGTCGCTTATGACATAATAAATATAACACGTGAGCATATATTAATGAAGGCAGCTCTTGCTTCAGTGGTTGGGAGCAAAACCTTCGTGTTCGAGGTCGGGAGTTCGAACCTTACCTCTTACAAATATTTTTGGATCTCGTATATGCTTGATATACGGACGTATATACGGTATGTACGGTATACATACATATATATGGTCTGTACGGTATGCATACGTATATACAGTTGTACGATATGCATACGTATATACGGTCTGTACGGTATGCATACATATATACGGTATACCTACGGTATGTACAATTTCATACCGTAGCCGAGCTGGAAGTCGGTGGGCCGATTTGTAGGCCCAAATGTTAAGCCCAATTGTTCGGCCGAATGGTAGGCCCAAATGTTAAACCCAAATTGTTTCGGGCCGGTTCGAAATGTGGATGGTTCGGTTCCTTCGGCCCAAATGGCCGGTTCAAATGCTTAGCCCAAGGATTGGGCAAGCCCAAGCCATCATTACTGGGAGTAACGCGGATTAGTGGACCCTCCCAGAGCCCACAAGAAGGCCCAGGTGGCCCATAATGAATAAGAAGACGTTGTGGAAGTGTTTGGATTTTATAAATTCTTGATTTAGGGAAGCAATGTTTTTGCACATTGATTTGTGTGCTTGAGATTTGGCTAATGTTGGTAGTTAAACTCTAGCCTGTGATTTCTTGTTATGGAGAACTTGTGGTGATTTGTGAAGTGATGAATTGATTTAGTTACCATTAGGATATGACCTTTGTGGTTAGAACTGTTCGTATCTTAGATAGGTGTACGAAGAAGCTTTGTAGGAAGGAGGTTAATCTTGTGAAGGTGCTGTGGAGTCATCATGACGAGGGTAATGCATCATGGGAGTTAGAGTCTGACATGAGAGTGAAGTATCCACAGCTCTTTGTGGAATTGGGTACTTGAATTTCGGGACGAAATTCCTTTAAGGAGGGTAGATTGTAATAACCCATTTCTTTTAATCAAAGCAAAACAACATTGCTTTTACTTTCATGATTTTGATGCTTTACCTTTAATGATTATGCTTAATTAGTAGGGTTACTGATTGAGTTGATTGTGATCGACCGACACTCACACTCTCCCTCTCTCTCACTCACACTCTCACTCTCTCTGTCGGCCGAACCCAGCAACAAACAGAGCACGGTTTCTCCAATCTCTCTCTAGCACCACAGACCACCAAATGACACCGGACCACGTCCTACGCCTTCACCTCTTCCTTGCGCAGCTGCCGGTGGTATCTTTTGGCCGTCTCGTGAGCCGTACACGGCGGTGGAGCACGAGGCCGGTTTAACCCGATTTGGTCCCGAGCTTGATAACTCGAGCTACAAGCCACCAATCCTTGCCAAACTCCATCCTCAGGTTCGTCTCAACCTTCTGAAACTCCCAGAAGCACCCTTGCACGGCGGCGCGGCTCGTAGCAGCTGCTGAAGTCAAACCCGAGCTAGATCGAACGAAACTTTCGATCCAGATATCTCAAGCTGTGGAGCTTCGTTTCGAGTGATTCTTGAAATGGTAAACTCACCTTGAGTTTCTGAACAAATCTCCAGAAGGAATCGAAGCGATTTGTGGAAGTTTTTACGTGGATCGGAGCACCTGCCGGATTCTGGAATTTTTCCGACCACCGAAGCTTTCGATCAATATATCTCGAGCTACAGACCCTATTTTTCTGTGATTCTTGAACCAATGAGTCCGTCTTGAGTTTCTTAACAACTCTCTAGAAGGAATCGAAGCCTGAAATTGAAGTTTTGACGTCGAAATCAAGCCTTGCCGGATTCTGCAAAATTCTGGAATTTTTCCGACCACCGAAGCTTTCGATCGGTATATCTCGAGCTACAGACCATATTTTTCTGTGATTCTTGAACCAGTGAGTTCTTCTTGAGTTTCTTAACAACTCTTCAGAAGGAATCGAAGCCTTAAATTGACGTTTTTACGTCGAATTGGAGCTCGCCGTTTTCTGCAGTTTCTCGCCGGTTTCTGGAAAATTCCGGCCACCTTCATACTGTTCAAGGTAATTTTCGACCCCTTCCGGTCATTTTCAGACTTCGTGCTAGTTATGAAAGTTGTTAAGCATGATGAGAGGAAGAAGAGCAGCCCGGCCCCGACACCATTGGTGGTGGTCGGCGGCGGCTCTGCCACTAACTCCGGCGGCCCTTTCCGGCCACCTCCGGGGATCAAAAATATGGTTTCTGTACATTTTCAGATTCTATATTTCAATACGATCATTTTGATATATTATACGCAATTTTTGGATATCATATGATTAAGTTATGAATTTTTACGTTTCGATCGTTTGATTCGTAATATGTGAAGTTAGGACCGTCAGATGGACTTGTAGTTTTGTTATGATGATCTTATGACTGTCCCAGTGGCTTTGTGTGGTCATGGGCGAAGATCCGACCGTTGGATCTTCGTATAATTGAGAAATGGTGATTCGGAAGGCGATTCGTGAGAATCCGACCGTCAGATTTTCATATAATTTTGTGGAGATGTTTGTAAGGATGATTCGAGAAGATCTGACCGTTGGATCTTCGTGATAATATTGGAGGATGATCCTAAGGGCGATCCGTGAGGATCCGACCGTTGGATCATCATATAATTTCGATCCGACCGTTGGATTTCTGTATATGTGTGGTTTATGAATGATTGCTAAGTTAAGATCGTGTTTGACTAGGTGGTTGATGGATTGATTGGTGAACGATTTCGGATCGTTGTTTTGAGCTGTTAAGAAGACGCAGCGGGAATTTAGAGGTGAGTAAACCTCACGTGGTTCATATTACGAACCGAGTACCTTTAATTACTTTATTTTCTGTAGTAATTGTGTGAAAATATTTATGGAATAAATATTTGTTTTAAATCATATGGACTTGATCAACTACGGTCCATAGGTAAGTAAAATGATTTAATTATACAAAATGAATTTCATGATTTTCTTGTGTGAACTATAGTTGGTATTAGTGGTCATTCCTGAGTGGGTGATTACGTATATATATATATATATTTACGTGATTATATGTGGAATGGTGTGACATTGAAGAGTGTGGAATTGTGATGATTTATTTATTATGGTTTGAAATTTGACTTATCATATTTATATGTGATGATCATGATTGATGAGTTCTTGTTAATATTCATGATTTACATTGGAGTATGTATAGAGTTGGAGAATGTAGGATTCTGAGGACGAGGTGTCCGAAGTTTGACGGTTATGGATAACCGGAGTGTTTGTGTACTGAGGACGGGGATGTCCAAAGTGCGACGGTTTATTATTAACCGAAGTTGTGTACTGAGGACGGGGATGTCCAAAGTGCGACGGTTTATTATTAACCGAAGTTGTGTACCGAGGACGGGGATGTCCAAAGTGCGACGGTTTATTATTAACCGAAGTATATGGTGCTGAGGATGGGGATGTCCAAAGCGCGACGGTTATAGTGTTAACCGAAGTATTTTTGCCGTTGCTTGACCCTAGGCCAAGGTGTCAGAGGTAACGAGGCAGTTAGAGCTCTAACGTGTTATTGGGATGGACCAGAGTGGTGTTATGTGGGTTGGGTGTTTGCAGGACCAGTGTGGTGTATTGTGATTTGAGGATTGTGAAAATGTATTCCTTGTGGTTTTTCCATGAGTGGTTTGATGTCTCTTTGCAGACGTAATATTGTTGAATTTTACTTGAATTGTAATTTAATAAATCAACAGTTCTTTCTTGTTTACTCATACTGGCTGTAAAAAGCTTACCGGGTTTTGTGTTGTTGCAACTCCCGGTACACTATTCAAATTGTGTAGCGGGTAATCCTACAGGACAGGAGAACCAGGACGGTGATCGTGCGGTTAGAGCAATGGTTATAGTTTTACAGCAATTGTAATAGTGAGGCGAGTTAAGCTCATTTGAGCATTACAATTTGATTTGGTGGGAGTGTGCTGTAATAAATAACTTGAGGATTTGGGTTATTGTAAATTTGAGAGTTGTGAAGTGTGGTTGTTTGTGAGAAAAAAATTCAGGATGTTAGTTGTAATTTGTTATTATTCATGTTTCGGATTTGAATTGATTATTCAAAATTCGGGGCGTGACACCTCCAAGGCTGAGCTCCACCTACCGAGCATAACCTCAAGCTGCTCTGAATATATACATCCAAAGAATAACAAGTTAGAACAGTAACAATGTTACTATATTAAGATGCAGCTGATTGATAATTAATGTGCGCACAGTGGAGAAAGAAATGCAACAATAACAAAGTAAAGCAAAATTAATACAAGTATCTAAATGTAACAATACAACAATGCATAGTTGCATACCGTTGAAAAAAACAATACAACATTAATGCATATGCAACTCATTCCATTTCCAGCATATTTTGACATGCGTATACAAAGTTTGTAATTGAATATTGAATATTGATGCAATCAGCATACCAAATATCCTTCACAAGTTATCTCATACCACAGAGATCTTGATATGCATTGTCTTCTCAAGCCCAAGTTTTAGGGTACGCACCATACCTAGAAAAGTTAAACCATAAATGTAAGATACAACTACATACAGACCTAGTCATATATAACTTGTAACGTAAGATATAACTGTATACACAATGTGACGACAAGTTTATTTAACATAAACATGACCAATAGAACTCAATAAAGGTGAACATGTCCATCACATTTAACGTTGAATATATAGAGGAAGCCAAATTGATATAATAGAATGTAAATGAGAAAAGATATATGTAGAGGGTATACAGCTGCATTACCTTGTTACGAGCATATAATGCTACATCATTCAAATGTTTTAATTGCATCCTTAAATCATAATAAGCTACATAATCACCATAATAAGCTAGTCATATATAATGTATAACCCAACTTGTATATCCCAACTTAATTTATACCCAAACTTAATTTACAATAGCTAGAAGCTGGAAATGCATTTATAAATAATGCATAACCCAACTTAATATGCAATGGTCACAGTTAAGCTAGTGAGGACTTTATTCTTCCTATATAGTATATACATATACCTTCTAGCTAGCTAGATCCAAATTGCCACCACAATGGAGAGGTACATGTTCAATTTTCATACTCGTACAAACAGATGATGCACTTACTAAGGAAAATCACAAAATATGACTAAGTGGGATCATGATAGATTACCTGATAAAATTCATCTCTATAATCAGAAGGTACCACATGAAGCTAAAGATGTTTGGTTCCTTCTAATCTGAAACATGTTTCATAAAGGACATGTAATCATTATCATGGTAGATCAATATAAATGAAACTACAAAATATATATTCACCTTCATTGCATTTACGATGAGAAGAACTCCACATAATATGGAATTGCATGACTATATTAGAATTATCCTTCTCTGCTTCTCCATTTCCAGAAAACCTGAGACCTTCTAGAAGAAGAAGAAAAAATAGCCCCAATATCACCAACTAGAAGAAGTTACATTTAAAAATAAAATAAAATTAAATTAAAAAAGCCAACCAATAGATTTAAAAACTTGCATAAAATCTGGAATTTGTTTTAAGTTGAGTGCAAATTGAATATATTTTAACAGCTTGTCTCCAGTTTGTAACTAAACAAGATTCAACAAGCAGTTGACCCAAAAAAAAAAAAAAAGATTCAACAAGCCAGTTTCTCATTTCAGAAGAAACATCCCAATACACCAGAATACCAAAAACATTCGCTAAAGATTGCATTCCAGCAACAAACCCTAATTAATTAACCAAAAAAAAACAACTCCACGAATTTTCAAATCGAAAATGATCTAGCAATAGTAGGAAAAATGACATAAAACCATAATAAATAACTGACCCATTGTGAGCTTCTTATCTGGTCTGGATCCATTGAGAATGTGATCGAAGCCGGTTCGAGTCGATATTGGAAAAGTATAAAGCAAGGAGCGGCGCGTGTGGCAAACTCCTGTGACGGCAAGTTTTGGAAGTTTGGGGCTTTTGTAGATCGGCTCAACCTGAAGCCATTGGTGTAGGCGGTGTTGTGTACAACTTAAGAAGAATCTAAAAGCAAAAATTTGTGCAAGAGAATTTTTTTGGGTCGAGTAGGAAGAGACTAAGAGAGTAAGTAGTTGAGAACCCTACTCAAGTACACCCAGCTCTGTTTGAGCCTTTTGGAGTAGGTATTGGATTGCAGAGTAGTCAATATACAAAATTTGCCACGTATACAAATTGTGGAATATTAAATTGGAAAAAGCCCATTAGCCACCCATGATCGGTGAATGCTGCATGACAAGGCACCAATCCAACAAAATGGTGACAAACTGTTGGGTAACACACACCAACCCCAATCAGTGGGCTGAATCGGTGCTCACAAGCCCATTTTCTAGTAGTGAGATATGGATATGATATGGTGGTGGCTTCGCTGGCAGAGGCTTATGTTTATTCCAACACAAGCCAAAGCAAAAACATATTGTGAACGATCGTTGACTAGTTTAACTAGCTTCCACAATCACATTGTGATATATGAAATTATTTTAATCTTTGTCTTTGCAGCCTCTAGACTCTAGTTAATCCTTTGTTAAAATTCAAACTTAACTAATGATTCACAAAAGATTCTCAAAAAGAAAAGAAAAAATATACTACTTTTTTTTAAATAATCGTCACAAAAACTTTCATTAATAAAGGTAAGGCAAGAATTATTATTACATATCCTTCCATTACCATCTACAGATAGACAATAAGCTGTGATGAAGAAAAAACACCACGATGATACATAGGATAAGACAATTCATTTGACATGTCATGCTCAAAATAAGCCTATTTAGCTATGAAGCAACATAGTAATAGGTAAAGTTCAAACAAACATAAAACTAAATTTTCTCCTTGCCCTTAGAACTAGGGCTAGGAGGTTTCCCAGAATGGAGCAAATTCAGGACTTTTACAGCTGGTACCTTCTTCGATTTGGAGGGATTTTTATTTTTTTGGTCCCAAAGGTCTACCCTGTTTCTTCTTAATCACCAACTGATCACTATCAGTTCCATTCTTGGACATCTCTCTTGGCATTATCACCTCCCTTAGGACAAGCATACCTCTTGGAGTTTCAATTAGACCTAGAGACTTAGCTATAAACCTAGTGAGGTATCCTTACTTTCTTAGGCATCACAGCTTCAGTCATGCCATCTTGTGCGGTATTCAGCAGAACTTTAGCTTATTTAGGGAGGAGTACGGGGACATAGGTCTGTCTCGTTTTAATTCCTTTTGCTCCTCATCTATAGGGACCAATGCTAAGGTATCGTCACTACTAGCAGACCTACTATCTGCGCTTGTATTCCGAATAGCAATTGGCTTCCTCGGCTTGTTGGCATTATTGGAGCCGAACAGACTCCTTGCAATCGAAGGTAAGATTGGTGTTTGAACACCCTGAAATTTAAACGCACCATTAACAAACTTGTTCTCTGTAAAACCAATGAAAGGCTTAGGCAAAGACCCTGCTTATGGTAGATCAAGTTGCACCTTCTGCATTTTTCAATTAGGTTTTCAAAAAAGAAAGAAGTCTCCACCACAACCCCAGAAGCCAATTTTAGGGTTTTTTTTTTTTTTGTTTGGGGAAGAGAGGTTTGGAGATTTCATGAGCTACATGAACTCAAATCTTACCAGATGTATTGAAAAGCTTCTGATCCATGTCCTGATACGTCCCAGCAATAGAGGCAACGTTCAGTATCGTGCATTTGTTCCTATAGGGCCTATGAAATGTTACCTTGCTCATGATAGATCAAGTTGCACCTTCTGCATTTTCCAATTAGCTAGGTTTTCGAAAAAGAAAGAAGTCTCCACCACAACCCCAGAAGCCAATTTTAGGGGGTTTTTTTTTTTTTTTGGGAAGAAAGGTTTGGAGATTTCATGAGCTACATGAACCCAAATCTTACCAGATGTATTGAAAAGCTTCTGATCTATGTCTTGATACGTCCCAGCAATAGAAGCAATGTTCAGTATCTTGCGTATGTCCTCTAGGGCCGGTAGAATGCTACTAATGCGCACCAAAAAAAAGAGGGTTTCCATCAGATTAGTCTGAGGTACAGCTAAGCCATCATATGCTTGCAGAACAACAGGGGCTTTATTGAAGAACCAAGGAACCCCTTTGAGCACTTTGTTTCTGTCTCTGCGCAGATCAAAAGAGAACACAAATTGATTCTGAGTTTGATCTTGAACCTTGAAACACCCATCTGGCACCCAAATGCGCCAAAAATGGTGCTGCAGTTCCATGCCTCCAAACACCCTCGTCCTAAGTGAACGAGCCAGCAAGAAGGCCTGGGATCCTCGTCTGGTTCCCTAGCTGGCCATATGAGATGTCAACGACATCATCTCCAGCAAGATCGACTAAGGGATGCAGCAAAATTGGTTGTATCGTCCTCAATGAAAGTCATCAAGTAGTGGAGAAGAGCAAAAAAGCCGATTGGTGCGGCGTTAGGGTTTTTTCTTTCGAGCACAGTAGAAGCTGCTTTAGGGTTTTCACTCACTCAGATCCCAAAGTGCTACTTATCCACAAAGAATTAAGAGAAAATAGAGTATCTGATCAAAAAAAAAAAAAAGTGTATTTTTGACTAGCAAGAGAAGCCCTTGTTCTTATCATAACACATTACAGGTCATGTCACCCATACATATTTTTTGGTGACCTTGATTTTTTTAAGCCAACCATATATATTATTTTCTTTCCTATAAGAACACTTGGACACAAAGAGAAAAAAAAAACCAAGAGAGAGATCTTGTCTTCTGCATGAATGAATAATAGATTAAATCAAAGGCATAGAATATGTAGATCATGATGAGAGGATTATTTTCATACTTTTATAGTGCTAGAGATGACTAGAGTTGGGCAGTGAATTTTGGGTTGTGGCAGTATCTTTCCTGGCCGGTAGTAACTTTTTGGTTATGGGCAGTAGGTTTTTGTAAGATTAATTGCAGTAGTATTCAGAAAGATCGCGGTAGTTTTTTATTTTATTTTTTATTTTTTATTTTTTAAAGATGATTAAAATATTTCACTCCTACCCCCATGGTGACTCAAACCCAGGACCTTGATCTTAGGTAGTGAGTGCTCTAACCACTGAGCTAATACCACATCGTCAACGCGGTAGCTTTCTCAAGAATGACAATAGTTTTTTTTGGAGATGACGATAGCTTTATGGAGAAATAGCTTGTTAGCATTGTTGGTATTTTTATTAGGGGAAATGATCATTTACCCAATTTTGGAGTTAATTAACCCCACTTGTCCAAACACTCTAAGAGATTGCCCACTTACTCAAACACTCTAAGAGATAATTTCCCTAATACCCAATTAATTATTTTTTTATTCTTTTTTATTTATTTTTGGGACTTTTTTACCCTCTCCTTCTTTGTCACTTAGAGAGAGAAATTGGAGATCTTGCCGGACTCCGGTGACCAGTGGCCGGCCGCGGACTCCGTACTCCGGCGACCGGTGACCAGAATCCAGCAACCGGTCACCGGAATCCCGAATCCGGCTACCGGACTGGTGACCGGATTCCAGCGTTTGATTTTATTGCCCCCTAATAATACCCAGTAATCATATTATTGCCTCCCAATAATCATATTATTACCTCCAATAATCATATTATTGCCCTCTAGTGTATAGATCGTCTCTGCAAATTTTCAGCCAAAATGATGATCGTTAAGGCATTGATAATTGCCTTAAAGCTAGTACGGTTCAGGTTGACAGATTCAGTCCGTCCATTGGTTTAAGCGAGTTAGATACCTTAACGATCATCAATTTGGCTGAAAATTTGCAGAGATAATCTATACACTAGTACCTAAAAACTGAACGGTCGAGATGTGGATATGCGACCGAAAAGTGACCCAAAACTCGAACTTCACACGTTAATTTCAAAGCGGAGCTCCGCTCTGGATAAAATCTGTATATATATATATATATATATATATATATATATATATATATATATATATATATATATATATATATTTTTTTATTTTTTTATTTTAGGGATAATGATAAAAAAGGTCATTTTGAAGTGCCTTATTATAATTCAAACAGCACAAATGTCCCTATGATAATTAAGGTCACCTGTTCACGTTCTACCACTGTACTTCAATTTAATTACAAAACTGCCACCGTCAGTTTTCTCTGGCGGTTTGTAAGAGGTAGACTAAAACGGCACTATTGTTTCGTCTTCTCCACATTACTTCGGAAATTCAAACCTCAAAAAACCACTCAAACCTACTCCGAAATAGAGAAATATTAATCTCCGGCGGCCACATTCTTAGACACATACCTTCTCCGACGACTGTTTTGCTCAACGGTGAAGCAACGCCGACTCTGAAAAGTACTTCACAGAAAAAGCCCCAAATTTTAGGGATTTGAAGAATTGCAGAACTCGAATCGTCTAACTCGACCGGGTAATCTTTCAGCCATGATTCTCAGAAACTTCTCTTACTTAATTTCGAGTCATTGATATAGTATTTAGTTTTGGAATTATAAGTCGAATATGATATAATTATTTCTGCATTTGATTCTGAAACAAAACAATTCGATTCCAAGTTTTGGTTTGAGTGAAGATTTAAAGCTTTTTTGAGTGGAGATGATCAATGACTGTCTTCAAATTTTAGTTTGATGCTGTAACATAGCCAGTGACATAGGCTACTGACTGGGTATCATTTGATTTTGGAGGGGCTCTGTTTCCATTTTGGTGTGATTTGATACAGAGACATGGACAGTAACATAACAATTTATATGGAGATAATGACTGTGTGTCATGCTGTTTAGGCTTTAGGCTTTACTTGAATGGAAATTCTGCTAGTGCAAATACATATTTTATAGGCTCAGATAATGAAACTGGCCAGTGAGGTCACTGGCCAGGTCGCTAGACAAGTCAAAGGCCAAATAAGTCACTGGAAAAGGCCAACTCATTGGCAACGTGTGTTAAACTCCTTTCAATGATCATGTAACTGATCATGTAACTGGCCATGTAACTGGCCATGTAACTGGCCATGTAACTTACAATGCATGCAACTTATCATGTAACTGGTCATGTAACTGACGTTGTAACTTACAACATATGTAACTGGCCAAGTAACTGATCATGTAACTGACGTTGTCATTGAAATGAGCTGTAACTGACCATGTAACTGATCATGTAACTTACAATATATGTATCTGGCCAAGTAACTGACTACGTAACTGATTATGTAACTGCAAACTCAATGCTAACCTTCTTATTTTTTCAACAGAATTTAAACATCAGAAAATGGCAAGAACAAAAAGAAAAGAAAGGGAACCAAGCGATGATGACGAAGACTACCAAGAGGTGGAATCAGAAGATGAAGAACACGATCGAACGATACACAGAAAGAAGAATTCGAAGAAGAGCTTGAAGAAATCAAAAAAAAGGAGACAAGAAGAAATAGAAGAAGAAGAAGAAGAAGAAGAACCATCACTGAAGCAGATTCTCAAGAAGAGCTTAAAATCAAAAAAAAAAGACAGGAAGAAACAGAAGAAGAAGAAGAAAAAGTAGAACAATCACCAAACAAGGGTTCCTCTTTGGTGCTATTTCAAAAAACTGAAGCAGCACCAAAGAGGAAGAGAAATGTGAAACCAGGACATGTGCAGTACAGGTGCACATTAATAAGTTTCTTGAACACAATTAAAGATAACAAGAAGAATCTCAGTGCAAGAACATTAGATTTGCTCAGGCAGTCACCATTTGGAAATATTGTCGATGCATTCCATGGTGGCTACATAGAGGAGAAGTCAGCCAAGAAATCTGATGATTTCATTACACTCCTCCTGCAGGCCTACGACCATGAAACTGACCTCTTCTTCTTTGGAAAGAAGAAATTCAGGATCTCGACAAGAGATATTTCAAAGATCCTAGGAATGCCAGAAAAAGGTGACTTGGTCCCAAAGACTTCTGAGGGTGCATATCAGTCCGACTTTGTCCAACAGTTTTTTTCAAACACAGCGAGAATTAACAAGAAAGCCGTGGAGAAAGCTCTGCAAGATGCGCTGAAAGACAATCCAACAACAGAGGATGGGATTGAGAAGAAGGACAAAAATGTGGCAAGATTAATCTTGCTGGACTTGTCCATCAAGTTTCTGTTCCCAAACGCAGGAGGAACAATTTCATGGGACTACGTCAAAGCCTGCGAAAATTTGGATAAGATCGGATCTTATGACTGGGCAAGGGAAGTTGGAAGCTTCTTAAAAAAGTCTATAAAGACTTTGAAAAAGAAAAAGGAGTCAAGCAGCCCATATGGTAATACGGGGGGCTGCGTTCTGATAATACTGGTAAGTTACTGTCAGACTGAGATGTAACTGGTCAAGTCACTAATCAAGACAAACTGCATGTCACTCGTCAAGTCACTATGACTAATTTTTTTTTGTTTTTTTGTGCAAGCAGTACTGGTTCTGTCAAAAGACTGGAAAAATCAACCCAATATCTGGAAGGGAGAACGAAGATCATGGGATGAGAAAATGGGACATCCAGAAGCTGATACAGAATTGGACAAGTTTTAACAGCTTGAAAAAACTAGAGGTATTTTCTTCTCTGTCAAAGTAGTTGTCACTGGCCACGTAACTGGCCAAGTAACTATCTTGGTTAAAAGTCACCGATTAAGTCACTATCACACTGCATGTCAATGGCCAATTCACACTTCATGTCACTGGCCTTCATAACTGTTGTAAACATGTCATTGCTCATGTCACATAGCATGTCACTGACATATTGAATATGTTTCTTTCAGAAAATCTTTGAAAACCTGAAGGAGGATAGAGAGGAATCAGAATCCGAGGAAGAGGAGAATAGATCAGATGAAGCAAAGACAGTTCCGGAAAGAGAGGAAAAAGGAACTGATGATCAGAATTGTGAAAACAAAGAAGATAACCTACAAGTTGAGGTGGCTGAACAGGAAACAACTTCAGAAAAAAACAAGTGGGAGAAAGAGCTTCAGAAAAAGGAGGAGGAGATAAGATATATCACTGTGGAGAAAGATAATTTGAAGACAAAACTGAACGAAAAGGAACAGGAACTGAGGAAAATCACGGAGGAAATGATGAATCTGGAGGAACGAAATGCTACACTTGTGACCGACAATTTCTGCCTTGCATCATCGGTGAAGGAGTTAGAGATAAAATTGAAGGAATTGGAGCAAATGTTGAGCCAAAAGACTCACACCTCAACAGCAGCTCAGCAGCACAGCTCCCCACCACCTACCTCTGCAGAAGAAAAAAATGAATCAAATGGAGCTGCATCTAAGGCTGCTGAAAACGCAGAAAATAAAGATCAATCGACTGTTGAGGAAGCTCAGTCCCATGGCATCTGCACAGTCGAAGAATGTGCAGCAGCAGCAGCAGCTCAATCTCCACCTCACTGCACAGTGCAAGAAGAAACTCAATCGACAACTCCATCGCAAAAGGACTCACTGTTCCAGAGCCCCACAGTCTGCATGCTCACAGTCGAAGAAATGGAAAAACAAGCTGACATGTTTCAGATAGTAAAAAGTCCTGTAGCTGCGCGTGGCCTTCCACTTTGTACGTTGAGCCCAGAGAAAGAGGAGAAGACACCAGAGGAGAACAAAACAGGAGAGTTAACAATGCGCCTTACAGAGCAACATTCTGGTGAAACTGTATCATCAATGGGTCTCTACTCTTACGTTGTGAGATTAAAGAATAGGAGAAGAATACAGAAAAAGGACAACATTTACTGGTGGGGGGATGTGAAAGCAAAACGAAAGAAGAAAGCAAAGGAGATTGAACAGAGATTGAAAGAGGCTGAAAAGAAAGAAAAAGAAGAAAAAGAAAAGGAGATGAAGGCCTCACTGCCAGATGCTGAACGTAAAAGGCTAGAACAGATGGTAGCACAACAGAAGTTGGACGATGTACCAGAGGATGTTCGGGAAGCAATAAGACAGATGGACGCTGCAGAAAATGCACAAATCAATAAAGAGCAAGAAGAGAAGCAGCTACCTCCTGAGGTCGTAGACTGGGAGGAGAGCAAAGTATACAAATTTATGGACCAGGACACCAAGAGGAGAGTCCAGAAATACTGGCAAAATGCACCATCAGGGTAATACTTTAATTAAGTCAAAATTCTATTTTAAACTTATTGTCACTGGCCAAGTAACTGTTTATGTAACTATCAAAGTAACTGGCCAAGACGAAAGTTCTATTTTAAACTTATTGTCACTGGCCAAGTCACTGTCCATGTAACTGACAAAGTAACTGGCCAAGTAAATCGCTGGCCAAGTCACTGTCCATGTAACTGTGGAAGTCACTGGCCAGGCCAAGTCATTGGACATGTGATTGTTAAATAAACGACATCACTATCTATGTTACTTACACTATTCATTCTTTGCAGAGTATACTTCTGGGATGGAAGACAGTATGGAGCACAAGTTTCAAGACAGGATTTAAAAGACATGATCATGGACGAACCGATAGCAAGCAATTGCATCGAATGTTATGGAATTCTCTTGACTGATCAGCTGTTGGAGAAAGAATCACAAGGATTGGATGTCCCAACTTTTATGAATCCCTTGTGCTGGGTAAGTAGTGGAACGATTATCAATCTACAATCAAAGCAAATGATTCTTAATTGATAATAACTTGTCTTCTTTTTTTCTTACAAACAGAATTCTGCAGAAAATTTGACGGTGTATTATGTACATCTGTACCTATGCGAACCACTGTTCCAGAATCTGGCAAGATCCAACTATATATTGTTCCCAATCTCACATGAATCAGGATTTCATCATACACTGCTCATTTTTGACAAGGAATTAAAGAACTGGTACCACTGTGATTCAAAAAGACCGAAAAAATCATCAACTGGAAAATCCTTTAAAAATGTACAAAAAATGGTATGGAACACTTTCGTCATACTAATTTCATATATTTAATTTAAGCAGAAAGCATATTATTGATTATGTTGCGATGTTGGAAATGCAGGTTGACATGGTAGAACTTTGGATGACAGCAGTAAAAGAACAAGCCGATGACATGCTGGAACAGGGATGCAGAATGAAATTTGATGAAAAGAACAGTTCAGAAGAAGAACTGAAAATGATGGAAGTTCCATTGACTGAAACCGAGAGAGAAAGCATAAAGTGGATCAAGAATAACTATAAAACAAAAATGGCAGTGACAGAACTCAAAGACAGCCCTCAGCAAGGAGAAGATTCGTAAGTACACAGCTCTTTAAAAATGTCAATATAATCATTATAAAGTTCAAATTCATTTACTTCAATTTTTATATGATGAACAGATTGGATTGCGGACTTTTTGTAATGTACACAATGGAGACAATTTCGAAAAAAGGGAGAGTTCCAAAGAAGCTCACAAAGGATGATATTTTGAAGTTTAGAGCTCATGTTGTAAAGTCATTTGCAGAAAGTAGGCACAGCTGGAACTCAACACATGAAGAATCGTAGAAATTTGTTTAGGGAATAGGATAGGTTATATAGTTTTTTCGAATTGATTCATCATATATATCCATTCATTTGTTCAATCGGAATTTCAATTTTTTAATATTTTCTTGCAGATATTGCTTCAGTATATAAAAGTTTGTTTGATATGATCTTCTGAAACGAATTCATGTACTTAGGTACCTTTTAAAGTAAGTAACTGGCTAAGTTACAGAGACACTGAATGTCACTGGAAATGGCAACCTGTATGTCATAGACCAAGTCACTGGTCAAGTCACTGTACGTCTCAAGTAACTGGCAAAGTCACTGACAACGTAACTGCCCAAGTAACTAGCCTAGACACTAAACGAGTCAATCAATAAGTCTACAGATCTTATAGCAAGACACTGAACAAGTAATCAGCCATGATTTGGCAAAAATAATTGTAAAAGGTAATGTCATGAGCCAATACATAAAGCAAGTAACTGTAAAAAAATTCATGTCCTTATGTAGCCTATAAAGTAACTGGCCAAGTCACTGGCAAAGTAACTGTAAAAAAATTCATGTCCTTATGCACCCTATAAAGTAACTGGCCAAGTCACTGGCAAAGTAACTGACAAAGTCACTCACTAGCAAAAGACAAGACATTACCAAACTGATCTTTTTATTTTTAAATGCAGCGTGCCGTTGCACCGCAACTGCAGCGTTCCGCTGCACAACAACAAACAAAGTTTAAGTTTCAATTAAAAATCTGTAAAAGCTAATGTCATGAACCAATACATAAAGCAAGTAACTGTAAAAAAAATTCATGTCCTTATGTACCCTATAAAGTAACTGGCCAAGTCACTGGCCAAGTAACTTTAAAAACTAATGTCATGAGCCAATAAATAGAACAAGTACAAGTACCTGTAAAAATTAAAGTCACTGCTTATGTCACTTTCTATGTTTGAAATTACCTATCTAACCATTCAACTACAAGTAAACTGCCAGTGGCAGTTATCTAACCCGAGCGCGACTATTTCTCTTGGTTCATTTTCACAATTTCAAAACTCAGAGAAACTTTATACGATTTTTGCCCTAAACTCAGAGAAACTGCTCAAAGATTTTCTCTCCGGCTAAAACAGCGGACAACGACTGCTTTCCTCCACCGTAAACGGTGGGTAAGCAAGAGTGATTCACCGACTAAACCCCAAATTCTAGGGTTCTACAAATTTACCGAAAATTTACCGGTAACTTCCTCCTCCTTCTTTCATATAATTTCGATTTGAATAGCTTGCGTTTTGTTTGAATTAGAAAAGACATATTTCAATTACATGTGGAGTCTCATCAGAAAATGAATTTGCATGCGACATTTGTTTGAATTACATGTGGAATCTGATGAGAAAATGGTGAGACTTGTTTAAATTACATGCGGAATCTAATGAGAGAAAATGATGATTTCTGTTTGAATTACATGTGGAATTTGATGACAAAATGAATTTCCATGTTAGTTTTGTTTGAATTACATGTGGGATGATGCGAGAAAATTTCAGCATTTTGTCATTGTTCAATGTCTTTGTCACTGCCCATGTCGCTGCACTGGTCACTGGCTATGGTCATGTAACTGGTCATGTAACTGGTCATGTAACTGGTCATGTCACTATCATAAACATGTGCATAAATATGTCACTGGTTAAGTAACTGTCAAAAATAACTATTGAATTCTAATTTTCTTAACTGTTTACAGGATTTTTTTAAAAAAGTTCGAGGAATGGACCAACTAAAAAGAAAACAAAGTAAGGAATCTGGAGAAGAACAATCTGAAGGACAAAGTCCAGAAGAAACAATTGCAGAAAAGTTGAAAGTGATAAAATGGAAGAAACTGAAAGAGAGAAAAAAGCGAAAGCAGAAAACTGAAGATGAAGAAGAATCAAGTGAAGATGAGGAAGGAACAACTGGAGATGAAGAAGAATCTGATGAAGAACAAGTCCGGCGTAACAAGACGAAGAAGGATAAAAAGAAGAAAACTGGAAAGCAGAAAAGAAGAAAACCGGAAGGAACTGAAGATGAAGAACAATCTAATGAAGAACAAGTCCGCAGTAAGAAGAAGAATGAGATTAAAAAGGAGAAAAGAAGAAAAAGGGAAGAAAATGAAGATGAAGAAGAAGTTCGTGCAAAGAAGAAGAAGAAAATGGATAAAAGGAAGACCAAAAAAGAGAGTACAAAGAAGAAGGAAGAAACTGACGAGGAAGAAGATACAAAGGATGATGAAGAGGAAAAAGTCCCAGGGAAAAGGAAAAGATATGTAAAAGAGGGTTATGTGCAGTATCGCTGCACAATGCTTGCTTTTCTGAAAACAATTGCAGAAAACAAAAATAACCTGACTGAAGGTACTTTAGAGCTGCTGCAGAAAACACCCTTTGCAACGCTGATAGATGCATTCCATGGAGGTTCAATTAAAGAAAAGGATGCAAAGAAATCAGATGATTTAATCACACTTCTGCTACAAGCATACAACAGTGACACAGACCTTTTTGTGTTTGGGAACAGGAAATTCAGAATGTCAACAAGTGATATATCTATGATTTTAGGAGTGCCGGCATCCGGGTTATCAGTACCAAAGACCAAAGAAGGGGCATACAAATCTGAGTTCGTGACTAAATACTTTGACAAAAAGCAGAGGATCAACAAGGCGGCTGCAGAGGAAGCTTTGAAGAAGGCATTGGCAGAAACTCCAGAAACAGGGGATGAAAAAACGAAACGGGACAGAAATGTTGCCGTATTAGTACTCTTGAACCTTTTCATCAAACTCCTGTTCCCAAACTCTGGAGGAACAATATCTTGGGACTATATAAGAGTATGTGAAGAGGTGGAAAGTCTGGGAAAATATAGCTGGGCAAAGGAAGTTGGCGACTTCCTTAAAAAATCAATTAAACGAAAGGCAAAAGAATCCCAAAACATGGCAGGTTGCGTGATATTGGTGATGGTAAATTCCCGTAACTTGTTAAAAATTTGTTTATGCATCATTTTGCTGTCGTATGCTGTTGTAAGTACAAAAACTAGATCAGTGTCATGTCACTGTTAAGGTCACTGGACAGGTAACTGGCTAGGTCACTGTTAATGTTACTGTCAAGTTTTTGTCACTGACAATGTCACTGTTGTATTTGCATATGTCATTGGTTATGTTTGTGATATTCATATGGGTAAGCAGCTGTTTGAAAAATAACTAACTAGTTTTCTATTTTTATTTTTTATTTTCCAAACAGTATTGGTTTTGCCACAAGACAGGAGTAGTGCCGCCAATCTCTGGAAGAGAAACCGAAAAACACGGAATAAGAAAGTGGCAGTTAAAGACCCTGATAGAAAAAAAAGGGGATTTCAACACCATGGGAAAGTTGAAGGTATGTTAATTTGATGTAGATAAACTAGGTCAATGGTCTTGTCACTGGGTCTTGTCACTTGCTCAGTGACCTGGTCTTGGTCAGGTCACTGACCAAGTCATTGACTATGTCACTGGTCATGTTGTTGTTATATTTTCATGTCACAGTGCATGTATCTTTGCATGTCTATGATTGTGTTGTTGTTTTTTTTTCTGTCACTGCTTATGTCACTGACAACTTTTGTAATTTTGTTTCAGAAAATCTTTGATAAAGTTAAAGAAGATGCAGAGGAAGAAGATTCTGAGTCTAATACAGACACAGAAAGTAAAGAAAAAGAGAATGATGGGCAAGAAGATATTGTTGAAAATAGAACCAGTGGAAACATTAAGGATGAGAAGATGGAGACAGAGATAGGGAAGAACAATGAAGAGAAGAAGGAATTACAGAGAAAGCTGGAGGGAAAGGAAGAAGAGCTAAGTGCTTTGAAAAAAGAAGTTGAGGAGAAGGACAAGGAAATTGGCAGAATAAATGAAGAGAATGAGGATGTGTTATTGGAAAATGAGGTGCTGAAAATTGAGAAAGCCTCACTAATTAACAGAGTGAAGCACTTGGAGGGCATAGTGATGGCACTAACTGAGAAGTTTGAGTCGCCAATAGCACGTCCAGGTGATGACAACGACTCAACTCCTCCTCCCCCACCACCTAGTTTCCCTCCGCCAAAACCAAAGGCCCCTCAGGACAAGCCAACTGACAGCAAGCACTCCAAAAACACAAAATCTCAAGGTGGTAGTCAGGGAACTTAATCACAACCTGCCTGCTCCACAGCAAGCGCATCTGAGATGGCATCTGCAGCACCTCACTCAACCGACCAAGGACATCAGTCACCACTTCAATGCCTTGCCCAAGCAGCTGCACAGATTCATTCACCAACCTCTCCTGAGGTTAAATTGAGAATGACGGAAGATGCTTGCACACCGAACACTGCTTGGGTTAATGCATTGTTTGTGTTTCCACCTCCGGGCGTGTTTCAAACTCCACCTCCAAGAAAAGTCAGTTTGGAAGATATGCAAGCAGAGCCAAACAAGTATCAGATCATTATATCACCAGAGGTTCAGCCTGTTTTTGACGTCGAACCAGTCAATTACATTCCTCCTACAGAACAGATGACAAGAGCTGAGTTCATCAAGCCAATTTTAGAGGAGATATCAGGGCAGGACTCAGAATCTATTGGCCTCTATTGTTATGTGGTTAGGACGAAGAGAAAGGAGAGAGTACAAAAAACACATCATATTTTCTGGTGGGACGAGGTGAAAGAGCAAAGGCAGAGGGCGAAAATGACCAGAATCACAGCACAGGAAAAGAAAAAAGGACAGACAGCTGAACAGAAGCCACAGGAGGAAGTGATACATGATTTGACGATTAATGTGGATGACGAGGAACAAACAGAAAAAAACGAAATTGAAGTGATAGATTGGCAAAAACGACAACTGTACAACCTACTTGACAGCCCAACTAAAAGCAAACTAGAGAAGTACTGGAATAAGGCAGAACAAAGGTAATGTTTCATGTTACAGCTCACAAGATAGTGACTTAACTTGCCATGTAGCTGTCTGAGTCACTGGACAAGTCACTGTCCAGATCATGGCAATTGCCATGTAGCTGGCCTAGTCACTGGTCAAGTCACTGTCCAAATCATGGCAATTGCCATGTAGCTGGCCAAGTCACTGTCCAGATCATGGCAATTGCCATGTAGCTGGCCTAGTCACTGTCCAGATCATGGCAATTGCCATGTAGCTGGCTAAGTCACTGATCAACTCACTGTCCAGATCATGGCAATTGCCATGTAGCTGGCCAAGTCACTGTCCAGATCATTGGCAAGTGAAAAGTAACTGGCTAAGTCACAGGACTAACAACGTTCTATGTTATTCTGGGAGGGAAAAGAGCCTGGAAGCGAAATCACAAGGGCAGATGTCAAAATGTTCATAAGCGATCAATCAATAGCAAACAACTGGATTGATTGCTATGGGGAAATGTTGAAGGATGAACTGCAAAACGAAAGTTCACAAAGTTTGGGAAGATCTGCTTTTATGCATAGCATGTGTTGGGTAAGTATGACGAGCACTTTCTCATAAACATTGAATCCTTATCTCTCATTCTTTGTTTATTTATAACTCGTTCTATGTATTTCTTTCTTTCTTTTTCTAAATAGTATTCGACAATACATTTAACTGTGAGAAACCTCCATCAATACTTGTGTGAGCCGCTGTTCCAAAACATGGGAAAATGCAGCATGCTTTTCTTCCCAATTACCCATAATGAAGAATTTCACCACACGCTCTTGGTCTTTGACAAGGACATACCGCAATGGCTGCATTTTGATTCAATGAAACCAAGAAGAGCAGGAACAGGGGAGTGCTTTAAAAGTATAAAAAAATTGGTAAGAAACTTCTTACTGACCATGTAACTTACTATGTAACTATCACTCACTAATCTGTTAAAAACTACAGGTTGAAATGGTCGAGCTGTGGATGAGAGCAGTGAAAGATCAAGCAGATGATATGCTGCAGCAAGGCTGCCGAATGAAATTTGACAAGAGTCAAAGCACTCACACAAAATTAAAGATGGTTGAAAGTATTTTGAGCGATGACGAAATAAGAACAATAAGCTGGATAAAGGAAAATTATGATGGTGGAAGGATCCCTTTGAACCATGCCAGAATCTGCCCCCAACAAGACCAAGGATCGTAAGTCTATATTCAAAAATTTAAAATGATAACTTTACTGTTACTAAGTTTGGTCAAAATCATTAACTTGAAATTTTTAATTGTCAACAGATTAGATTGCGGACCTTTTGTAATGTATTACATGGACAGAATGGCAAAAGAGGAGAAGCTGCCAAACAAAGTCACCAAAGCTCAGATGATGAAGTTCAAAGCTCAAATATTCAAAAAATTTGCAGAACATAAGCAGAGCTGGAACTCAGCAAATTAAGAATTTTAGAAATTTGTTTGTTTAGTTCAGAATTTCAGAAATTTGTTTGTTTAGTTCAGCAAATATACTTGTATGGATCTTTTTATTCAAGTTTAATGCATCTTCTGAATTCATAGGGCAAGTCACTGACTATGTAAATATGAAGAACGCATATAATTGAAAGTGTCATTGTTAAATTCACTACTGCCCATTATGTAACTGCTTAAGTCACTGGCCAAGTAAAAAGAAAACTGAATGTCAGTGGCCAAGTCACTAGGCAAGTTACTGTAAAACTCAAGTAACTGACCAAGTCACTGATAATGTAGCTGACCATGTAACTGACCATGTAACTTACAATATATGTAACTGACCATGTAACTGAACATGTAACTAAACATGTAGCTGAATATGTAACTGGACAAAAAACATTAAAACTATAAGTCACTAGAGAAGTCACAGCCAAAATGATATTCCTATTTCAGTTTGCAGCGTGCCGCTGCACCGCAACGGCAGCGTTCCGCTGCCAATTAATAAACCAAAGTTGTTGTAGCTACTTCATTTTTTAATTTTCATTAATATTTGCAGCGTGCCGCTGCACCGCAACGGCAGCGTTCCGCTGCCAATGACCAAATCTATATGCAGTAATCCAACTACAAGTCATAGAACAAGTCACCGACAAGATAACTAAAAACTAATGTCAATGGACAAATCAATTAGTTTACAAATGGTTATGTCACTGTACATGTAACTATTAAAACCTGTAGACACAAAGAATACTGAAGGATTTATAAAAGAAGAAAGCAGAAAAACTGTCTCATAGTCAAAAAAAAAAATTCCAATGAGTAAGCACCTTACAAGCACTTCTTATCATTTATTGAAAAAAATGAAAAATCAAAACAAATATTCAAACTGTATTGGAGTCACTTGCTATGTCACTTGCCATGTCACTGTTAAAGGCATGTAGGCAGAATTGAACCTATATCGGAGCTGTACAACTCTTTCTGTTGTGACCATCACATTTTCCACACCTACCACACTTGATCACCCTGGTTTTCTCGCTCCTTTTTCTGAACCTCTTCTTTCTAGGCCTTCCCGGTGGTCTTCTAGTCAAAGGCGGCTGCAAGATCACAGCATCTCTACCAAAATCATGCACTTGCTTCGAAATAGAGGGAAGAGGATTAATTGGGAAAGAATAAGTTCCTCGATATTTATCCACCTTGTACAGCTCATTGACATACAAATACGGGGAAGAACCATGTTGTTGGATCACTACAAGTGCATGGGAACATGGGAAGCCATACAGCTGCCATTCTCCACACGAACAAAACCGACTTTCCAAATTTACCATGCTATTGTACTTCTGGCAGTGAACTTCATACACATAGGTATCAGACCTGCTCACTCTCCAATGCCTTCCGACTTCCAAATTGTCCTTCAGCTTCTTTTCAATCACTGGGCACAACTCAGAAAACCATTCATGAGCATCCTGCTTCCGAGCAGCAATTGAAGCCATGGACTTCACTCTAATGCCATCATTAATATCAAGAATAGGAAGACTCTTCAAAGGCAACACCCAATTATTGAAAGACTCAGCCAAGTTATTTGTCATTTCACCAAATCTTTCACCATTAAAGTAAGCCATACACCAGTTCTCCTTGGGAAGATCCTCCAGAAATTGAGCAACTATGTCCCCGCCTTCACTCCTCAAGATTTCCATGTTGAACTCATACATCTCCGGTGTGCGAGAATAAGCACAACACATAAACAAGTAAGGAATCCGATCCTTGAGGTAAGATCCAGCTGGAAATTTGTCAGAAAGGTTAGACATCAGGTGTCTAAAACAAAACCCATGTGGATTATTAGGAAACACTCTAGGGAAAGCACTAACAAGCCCAACATGACGATCAGAAATGAATGTCACCCTCCTCATAGGGTGTTTTGCAAACTCTTCAGCCAAAACCTCAAGAAAAAAACTCCAATTACTCTCATTTTCAGAATCCACAATAGCATAAGCAACTGGATACAAGCCTGAACAGAAAAACAAAATGATGTCACTGTCATGTAACTGTTAATGTCACTGACCATGTCGCTGACATAACTGCATATTACTTGACAGTGACATGGCCAGAGACATGTCATTCAAATCACAGAACATTTAGGTCATTGGACATGTAACTGTCAATGAACATGTAAGTGACCATGTCAGTAGCTATGTAACTAACCATGTCACTTACATTACAAAAAAAAAAAACAAGACATGGCAGCAAATAGAAAACAAGAAAAATAAAAAACTACAAGTAATGAAGGAGATTCAACCTTGATTGGCATCCTTTGCCGATGCAGCAATAATCTGCCCCTTGTACTTGTTGGTGATGAATGTAGCATCAATGAAAAGAATAGGTCTACAAGATTGAAAACCCTTCATCCATGCACCATAGCTCACAAACATACGCTGAAACCTGTGTGTTTCTCGATGAAACTCAACCACTATCCTAGAGTCGGGGTTTGACTTCATAACAGACTCACTGAACCAAAGTAGCTGAGCATAAGACTCAGCTTCATCACCATGTAGGGCTGTTTTTGCCAACTCCGTACCATACCAAACTGTACGATAAGCAACATCCAAACCATAATCACTCTTGATCTCATCAGCTATATCAATTGGCTTTTTGTTTGGATTGGCACGAATCTTATCCAGCACAATAGACTTGACAACCTTGGATCCCATCATCTTACTCTTCTGCAAACGAATCACACCATGACAAGTGTGAACATTAACCAACCTTTTAATCATAAAGAAACCATTAGCCCTACATAAATAAGCCTTCACCAGCCAATTGCAGCCTTGAGAATGTTTCTTAGAACACTGAGCAATAACACGAACCTTGTCATTTCTAACAAACTCATATGAAAAGCCAATTTCTATAGCATACTTACGCAGCTTATCCCTAAACTCAACAACCCCACCCTCAAACTTTTGGCCTTCAGAATGAATATAACTCTCCCAACCTTTCGTCATATAACTCTTCGGTGCCTCTGCCCTATAACACCCCAAATAATCATTCTCCTCAAGCATGGTACTAGAATCCTCACACACTGTGTTACTCACCACACTTTCACTAATAGAAGGCAAATCAGTCACAAACACTTCAACAAAATCAGAATTGTAACGAACCAAATTCCTAAAAATCATTCTCATATCAACTTCACTCTCTAGAAAACATGAAGTAGAATCCGGAGGAATAATGTACCTCAACATGAAATTGCCTTGAATCAAATCAGGAAAACGAGAGCGTATGGAATTGCATAGGTCAACAAACGACCAATTATGCAACAATGGAACTGTCGCTGCTTCACTAGAATAAATAAACTTGACAACATAGCTAGTATCCATAACAACTGCACAAGAATAAAACAAATCACTATCCATGTCACTACTAAGGAAATCAACAGAATCAACACAAACAAGTCACTGCCAAAGTAACTGTTAATGCCTGAACAGAAGAACAACCTCATACTCGCAAAATAAATGATAATTCCTGAACAAAACAGCAGTATTAAAAATGTAACTGGCCATGTCACTGATAAAAAAATCACAGTATAGAACAAATATAGTACAGCAATAGCACAAAACATCATCAACAATTCAACATAGCACTGAGTCCGACGAAGGAGAAGAAAACAGTAATCCAAAACGAACAATTGAACAATTTAACACAAACAACAAAAATACACTGCAAAATCCAAAACGAACAAATTCACAGAGAGATGGCTTACCGATCAAATCAGAGAAAACCAGAGAGAGGAAGAAATAGAGAGACTGTAACTAAGCACTGAGTCAACGAAGAAGAAGAACACAATAACGTGATCAAGACGAACACCGACGAAGCCAGAGATCCAGAAAAAGAGAAAAGAGCTGAGGAAGCTCCAAAACCACTTTCAGATCGTCGCAGAGGCACAAAGAGAAATCGGAAGCTTCCGACGGAGAGAGCGGCGAAGAAAAAATCTCGGAAAGAGATCTCCGATCAAATCGAATCAGAAGCTTTCTGATCAAAGGAGAGAGAAAATTTGAGCTCCCCGATTTTGAAATGGAAGGTTATAAAGGTTTGTTACCTTAGGGGCAGAATCGGAATGATAAAAATTAAAAACTGACCTTTTTTAACATGACCTCATTATTCATAAGGACTAAACTAATATTAATAACAATTTACAATGGACCTTCTTATCAAGTGGAAAACTAGGTGACCTTATTATCATTTCACTATCTAAAGTGACCTTTTCCATCATTTCCCTTTTATTTTTTTTATTTTATTATTTTTTTTTTTTGTAATAACTTAACCCCTTGTTGAAGACGAGATTTTCACAAATTTTAGGGATAAACTTGAAACCACGAACAATAATTGTATATGGCCTAAGAGAACATTTTCAACTCGATCACATGAGAATCCCTATCATTTCATCCAATCTTTTGCCACATGCCATTGTCATGCATGAGTTATTTATTGATCATTTCAACGGTTCATAAGAAGGGTACATATATCATCTCATTAAATTTTTTTAAGTGCAAAACATTAGCCACAAAAAAAAAAAAGTGCAAAACATTAAAACCAATTTTCAAAGTTGCATACCGTTGTATTGCCTTTGAAATAACGAAATATCTCTACATGATTGACATTTGACAAAAATTTGTACGAAAAATGGTAAATTTGATGAACAGAGTGGAAAATGGTGATTAATAAAAAAATCACAAAAATTTGATGAGAAAAAAGAATAGGAAGTAATTCAGACCCAAAGAAAAAATAATTTAGAAAAAACAAAGGTCTGTTGAAGGATATTGACACTTAGTGTGCCTAGTCAAACTAGGATAAGTTCTATAGTTGTAATAGGAGAGGTTTCCTACTCCAAGTTAGATAAGGAATCCTTGTACTCTTAGATTATGCACTTTGTAATCCCTATATATAGGGCTCCTATTCTCTATAATGAAATACACTTCTCTCATCAATCTCTCTCAATACCAATATACTTAAACACGTTATCAGCACGACTCATAGCCACAAAGCAAAAACCCGAAATCTTCTTCATCAAAACTGCCGAAGCCTCCTAGCCCGTGCTAGCCGAAGACCGCAGCCCCTGCTGCCCTGCGTGTTGCTCCTGCAGCCACACGCCCTGCGTCACTGCCTGCTGCCCCCGCAGCTCCTGCACATCGCTGCAGCCCGCGCGCCCGTGCGCCTGCAACCTCGCACAGCAGCCCCTGCTGCCCTGCGCGTCTCTGCCGGTCCCCGCGCCCCTGCGCACGCTGCTGCTTGCCCACACGTCCGCGCGTCTGCAGCCCTGCATCGCTGCCCCTGCAGCTCTGCCGTGCCCCTGCTGCCCCTGCAGCGCACCTACCTTAGCAGCTCCTTTTCTCACCTTCTACAACTCGCTGCAGCTGCAATATCACTGCAGCACCTACTGCCCCTGCTGCGAGCCTTCGCCCCATCACGCCTGCATCGACACGCGCGTGATCCAAAACCAACCAGTAAGTATCCAAAAGAGTAAGTTTTAAAGTTCCTAATTTGAAATTCTTTCTTTTTCTCGGGGACTTAAAAACCTCCCTTCTTCTTCATCCCACCTTTCATAGAACGTGGGTTCGAT
This sequence comes from Rosa rugosa, assembly GCF_958449725.1. Taxonomy (NCBI): domain Eukaryota; kingdom Viridiplantae; phylum Streptophyta; class Magnoliopsida; order Rosales; family Rosaceae; genus Rosa; species Rosa rugosa. The sequence goes on from NC_084821.1 coordinate 41,278,290, forward strand.
TCAAAGCCGAATCGTGGGGATTCGCGCTATTAACGAACTAAGAGTGTTCGTAAAAGACTTCGGACTAAGGGCGTCCGCAAGCATCGATTTATGACCTTATAAACATCATTGTTTCGGTCTAATCCAATTTTCTTGGAAATCGATTTCTTGGTAGCATAGCTCGGAAATCTTAATATTTAGTTGTCGTGGAAGTTTTAAACTCCGAAACTAATATATTCCTTCTTCTTATTTCAGGATGTCGAAACTTGACTTTCCTGCACTTACCTCAACTGGCTCGGAATATCATAGTTGGGCCACGGATGTTGAGCACCATCTCACTTCAAAAGGGATCCTACCCTTAATTCAAGCTCCTAATCCTACTCTCATATTTGAGCGTACGGCTACGAACAATGCCACCGCCCTCATCTTGATGAGGCGCCACATGGATAAATCACTCCGATTGGAGTACATGGCAATCAAGGATGCTAGAGAATTATGGGTCGCGCTAGAAGAGCGGTTTGGAAATATCAAGGATACCCTCCTCCCTGACTTGAAAGTTCAATGGGGCAATCTACGATTCGCCGACTTCAAGTCTGTAGCTGAATATAATTCAGAAGTTCTACGCCTCAAAACCATGTTGGGGTTCTGTGGACAACCCGTCACAGAGCAAGAACTAATTGAGAAAACTCTCTCCACCTTCCCCGTCTCAGCAATTTTGCTCTCAAAGCAATATCGAACGGAATTCGATACTAGACGGCTCACGAGATTTCATCAGCTCATTACTGTAATGTCTGTAGCTGAAAAACATGATAATATCCTCGTGAGAAATTATAATTCAAGGCCTATAGGAACTAAGAGCGTTCAAGAGGCGAATTATAATGATGCACCCAAAGGAGGGCGCAAGGAGCGGAACCCTAAGAATAAGGGACACAACGGACGTTCTGGTCCATATAACCGCCCTACAAAGGAAGGTACTCGTCAGAATGAAGGACGATCACGTGGCAATACATGGCAACGTGGGAGAGGAGGCCGTGGGGCTCCAGGACATGGAGGAACCACCCAAGGCCGTGGGAATGGCGCCAACTCCTATAGGGGACGCCACCCAAGTGCAAACAATGCACCTCAATTAAAGGGAGGAAATCACAATGACATGTGTCATCGATGTGGATCTAGTGAGCACTGGTTCAAACAATGCAAAGCAAGCAAACAATTAGCTGCGCATTACAAGGCATTTAGAGACTTCAGAGAACATGAAGCCAATTTTGCCGAAAATATAGAAGAAGATGGTGATGATGCCAACGTCAATCTCACCATAGCGGACTTCAAATCTGACAAAGAATTGCACAAAGATGCTGCAGATTTTGATTAGTATAGTCCTTTACTTTTCCAAGAATTATGTAATGGCAATTATGCCTTAAATCAATAAAATGACTTATTGTATTAACTTTTTCCCTCTAGGCGTACTCAAGAGTACTTGTGATGTCTAGGCAAGGTTTGATCTGAGAGAACGGTTTTAAAAGTGAGCAACGCTCCACCAAAATCTCGCCTTACCTTACCTGGTCACAACTAAATTGAAATTACCGAACGGATTGAGTGACTACGATTTGTCTACGGTTTGATTTTTATATTGGATTAGATTTTGGTCAAGAAACTTTGATGTAATCATTGGCTATTTTAATAAAGTTTTCGATTTGTTCTATACAATGTCTTGGACATATTTTTAATTCGAACTTTATTATTTTTCAGTATGTTTCCTGGAGAGCTAGAATGCCTCGTGGATAGTGCAACTACACATACTATCCTTCGAAATAGACAGCTATTTCTATGGATGACACCATCTCGATCTTCCGTGACTACGATGGCTGGATCATCTCGATTGATCCATGGTCGAGGACCAGCCCAATTTATGTTGCCAAATGGCACGACTTTAAATGTCACCGAAGCTCTTTACGCTCCTAGGGCAGGAAGAACCCTATTGAGCTTCAAAGATATAAGAGCCAATGGTTTTCATGTGGAAACACATTGTGAGAATGGACAAGAGTTCCTTTGCATCACCTCTCATGACTACGGACATAAACGAGTCTTAGAGAAACTTATGTGTCGCTCTAGTGGGTTGTACGCAACCACTATTCGAGTCATTGAATCCAACCATGTCATGAGAGATGATTTATGGGATTCCGACACATATAGGCTTTGGCACGACCGTTTGGGACACCCAGGTCGTGACATGATGATCCGTATATTAAAGACTTCACACGGACATCCCTTTTTCAGAACGAAAGGAAGTAAAACTCGAAATTTGGATCAAGGAGGAGCACCTGCGCCTCACGGCGCCTTTCCCCCTCAAGTCCGGCCATCACCGGTCGGCGCCGCCATCCCCCTGCGGCCCAAGGGTGGCTTTGACGCCACCCCTGCTCCCTTGCCTCCAATTTTTACTTCTAAGGTCCATTGTGACTTCATGGCTCAACCAAAATCCTCATTGGTTGTTTCCAAAGCCCATCATTCGTTCTGCAAAGCCTGCTCTTTAGCAAAATTAGGATCGAGACCATCCTATGCAAAGGACACTAAAGAAAATATACCATTCTTGCAAAGAATCCAAGGTGATATTTGTGGACCTATTCAACCATCATGCGGACCATTTCGATATTTTATGGTATTGGTTGATGCATCGACACGCTGGTCACATGTCATGCTATTGTCCACAAGGAACGCTGCATTCGCTAAACTCCTAGCACAAATCATTAAGTTAAGGGCTCACCACCCTGATCATCCTATTAAGTCTATAAGATTAGACAATGCTGGAGAGTTTACATCAAAGACTTTTGATGATTATTGCATGTCCATTGGGATTGATGTTGAACATCCTGTTCCTCATGTTCACACCCAAAATGGTCTCGCAGAAGCCGCCATTAAACGACTACAAATGGTCGCTAGGGCATTGGTAATGCGCACCAATCTCCCTATTTCTGCTTGGGGCTATGCAATATTGCATGCAGCTGTGCTTATTCGTCTGAGGCCCACTGCCACTCAACCCTTTTCTGCGTCCCAGATGGTGACTGGGTATGAGCCTAATGTCTCACACTTACGCATATTTGGGTGCGCAGTTTATGTGCCAATTGCGCCTCCACAGCGCACCAAAATGGGTCCTCAACGACGATTAGGCGTTTACGTTGGTTATGATTCTCCAACGATTATCCGCTACATAGAACCCTTGACAGGCGATCTCTTTACCGCTAGATTTGCGGATTGTCACTTCGATGAGACAGTCTTCCCGTCGTTAGGGGGAGATAAGAACATCAATGTTCAACAAGAACGACAGGAATTGTCGTGGTCTGTCCCCACTCTGTCTCATCTTGATCCCCGAACCGCACAGTCCGAAATTGAAGTGCGGAGAATTCTCGATCTTCAGAACGTAGCAGAATCGATGCCTGATGCGTTTTCTGATATCGCAAAAGTGACGAGATCACATATACCTGCTGCAAACGTGCCTGCAAGGATTGATGTCCCTAAAAGTAGAGGACATGACGCCAACTCAAGAATGCATGAGCATGGCGCCAACGTCCCATCTCTCAATGATGGTGACGTTATGGCTAGGCCCACGGCTCCCGCCAGGAAGCGCGGGAGGCCCATAGGTTCGATGGATTCTCGCCCAAGAAAGAAAGTGAGTTTGGCACAAAATAATCCATTAATCATCGATGTGAATAATCCATCTCATGAGAATGTTCCGGATTATGGTTATGTCCAAGAGACATCATTGGGGGACGCTCCAATGTCAGAACCAACTCCAGAGAATAGAGAGATCTCCATAAATTACACTAGTGTACATGAGATGATGGATAGAAATTCTATGGCGATTGATGATGCATTCGCATATCATATTGCAAAAGGAATTATAGAATATGATGATATCGAACCTCGCTCTGTTGAAGAATGTCAACGAAGAGCAGATTGGCCTAAATGGAAAGATGCGATCCAGGTTGAATTGGATTCACTAACAAAGAGACAGGTATTTGGGCCTGTAACGCAGACACCCCCAAGTGTAAAGCCTGTTAGCCATAAATGGGTCTTTGTTAGAAAACGTAATGAGAAAAATGAGGTGGTAAGATATAAAGCCCGCCTTGTGGCGCAAGGTTTCTCACACCGCCCTGGAATCGACTACGAGGAGACATATTCTCCCGTAATGGACGTTATAACGTTCCGCTACCTTGTCAGTTTGGTAGTTTCCGAAAAACTTGACATGCAGCTTATGGATGTGGTTACAGCATATCTCTATGGGGATCTAGATTCAGAGATATATATGAAGGTTCCAGATGGACTTCAATTACCCAAATCAAGTGGCTCTAAACCACGGAGCGCGTTTTCAATAAGATTAAAACGCTCACTATATGGATTAAAACAATCTGGACGGATGTGGTATAACCGTCTAAGTGACTACTTGATTGGGAAGGGATATATTAATAATGAAATATGCCCATGCGTGTTCATTAAAAGAACAAGTTCCGGATTTGCAATAGTAGCAGTTTATGTCGATGACATGAACCTAATTGGAACTCTAGATGAGTTGAAGGAAACTGCTAAATACTTGAAATCCGAATTTGAGATGAAAGATCTTGGGAAAACACGGTTTTGTCTCGGTTTAGAACTCGAGCACCGTAGTGATGGGATTTTGATCCATCAGTCTGCATATACTCAGAAAATTCTAAGGCGCTTTAATGAAGATAAAGCGAAGCCTGCGAGTACTCCCATGATCGGCCGTAGTCTTGAGCCCGGAAAAGATCCGTTTCGTCCAAGGGATGAGGACGAAGAACCCTTAGAGGCCGAAGTGCCCTATTTAAGTGCAATAGGCGCATTATTGTACTTAGCTCAATGCACAAGACCGGATATCTCATTCGCAGTGAACTTGTTAGCTCGACACAGCTCTGCGCCAACACGCCGCCATTGGATTGGTGTAAAGACCATCTTTCGATACCTAAGAGGTACGATTGATATGGGCCTATTCTATCCCTACAGAGAGAAAAGGAATGACGGAAAATTGGGATCAGACCCCAAAAGGCAAAACGCCCCCGTCCATGGAATGGCCGCCGGCCATGTTGCCGCCGCCGCCGCTCATGGTGGCCGGCGTCCTCCTATCTCTCTCCATCAAAACGACAATGATGTCTTGATGGGTTTTGCTGATGCAGGGTACCTCTCTGACCCTCACAAAGGTCGCTCCCAAACAGGTTATGTCTTTACCATGGGAAGCACTGCGATATCTTGGAGGTCTACGAAACAGACCCTTGTTGCTACTTCCTCAAATCATGCAGAGATTATTGCTCTACATGAAGCTGTACGTGAATGTGTATGGCTAAGGTCTGTAATTCGACACATTCAAGGAAGTTGTGGTTTGAAGTCTACCACAGATGAACCTACATGCATTTATGAGGATAATGCAGCTTGTATTGAACAAATGAAGTTAGGTTTCATCAAGGGCGACAACACCAAGCATATATCGCCTAAGTTCTTTTATAATCAGCAACAACAATCACTTCTAAAGATTGAAGTGAATCAAATCCGATCAGAGGATAATGTAGCGGACTTATTCACTAAGTCGTTACCTAAATCCACCTTCGAGAAACATGTGAAGAGTATCGGATTAAGAAGGTTATCCGAACTCCCATGATTGTAGCAATCAGGGGGAGATTTCGACATCAGGGGGAGTTACTCAGTCTCGAAGGATCAAGGACGTGTTGCACTCTTTTCTCCTCCTCGAGTTCATTTTTATCCCACAGGGTTTTTCACTTGAGCAAGGTTTTTAACGAGGCAACGGATGAAGCGTCACCACCAAGTTTGAGCGGCACAAGGGGGAGTGTTGAAGGATATTGACACTTAGTGTGCCTAGTCAAACTAGGATAAGTTCTATAGTTGTAATAGGAGAGGTTTCCTACTCCAAGTTAGATAAGGAATCCTTGTACTCTTAGATTATGCACTTTGTAATCCCTATATATAGGGCTCCTATTCTCTATAATGAAATACACTTCTCTCATCAATCTCTCTCAATACCAATATACTTAAACAAGGTCCAAATTAACAAGTCCACCGAAATTGAGGATGTAAAATGACATGTACGGATAAACCTTTGAGGTTTAAAGTAGGCAAATGAAAAGTGACCCAACGTTGGAAGCAAAGCGACGCATCAGGCCACAAAGATAACGGCAAAAACACCTCTTTTTCTCATAAGCACTTTTGGTGCTTCTAGGAGGAGGTTATCACTCTATATGTTGCTTGACCACATAGAAAGCTTGGCAGTTTCGGAAACTGGCACAATTTGTTTTCAGAATTTCCAAAAGACGCACATTGTTTTTTTCTCACATTCTGTCGAGATTGGCCCTTGATTAAGACGTTGTATATAACCACTTTCCTCAAGATGATTTCTACCAAATGGATATACCCGCCGGGCTGATTAATAAACCAGAAGAGTAACCAGCAGTCATATTAATCCAGACTGGTTCACTTACTTGATACATTGCTTTCTGACCCTGCGTAAATTTGTCAATATTGAATTTAGAATGGTGGAATAAATCAGATACATAGAACGTAACGATCCGCAAGCTGTTTAGAACATTGGTTATTCCACATGTATGAGATTAACTTTGTAATATACGAAACATGTCCTCATCTGATGAACCAGAATATTACAGCAAACCTTGACATTAATGTGAGACAATGTCTCTGATTTGAGATATTTTTCAATGGGAAAAAAGTAAAAACTCTCTATCACAGTTGCTTCAATTTCTGATGTTAGTCCAACAATGAAATAGAGCCAACAAAAATGAAGAGCAGGAGCCGTTTCAATCTGTTTCTCAAGGGCCTGATATTCATTGGAGTCCTTTCCTTCTGCACTGCGGTATGTAAGGGAGGTGAGTCATCGGAATTTGAATCATTGCTGAGGTTCATTAGAGCTGTTGATCCTAAACATGTATTGAATATTGGCCACAATATGCCATATTCCTGCAAGCATAAGTTGAAAGGTGTGGAATGCAACCCCGAGGGTAATAGCATAACAGAAATAAGGCTTCAAAATCTGCATCTTAGTGGCACACTTGATGTAGATTCACTATGCAAGCTCCCGAATCTACAAGTTGTTAGCTTAGCAAGAAACCGCATCCGAGGAACTATTTCTAACTCCATAGTGCACTGCACAAGACTAGCCTATTTGGATCTAAGCAACAATCTTCTGAGTGGAAGTGTGCCTAGGGCTCTGAATAAACTGAAATATCAAAGGAGATTGTACATCTCCAACAATTATTTTACTAGGGACATCCCAAGTTCGAGAGAGGAATATCAGCTTCATCCACATTTCAAGGAATCAAAGACATTACAGAGATATGGTGCCATGGACAAAGAAGAGGCAGGGCATCCAATGCGGATAATGACAGAGTCTGGGAGCCCTAGTTCTCCTCCTAAACCTGATGGTAAAAAGTGGTACAAGAGCATATTACCAGTAGTTTGTGTGATAGGACTATTTCTGGTGTTCATATTCTTTGCGGGAAGGAAGGCTGCTAATTTAGCTACTCAGAGGGAGATTCTGAAGTCACTTCAAGAGTACTCTACTCCGAAATCACCTCCAGCTAAGGTTCGACAGGAAGAGAAGCCAGTAGAGAATCAGTCAGAGCTCGTGTTCTTTGTTGAAGAGCATGAAAGTTTCAAGTTGGAGGACCTGTTTGAAGCCACAGCAGACTTGAGAAACCAGAGTTTCTGCAGCAGCCTTTACAAGGTAATACTCAAAAACAATGAACTGTATGCAGTCAAAAGGCTGAAGAAGTTGCAGGTACCCTTTGAGGAGTTTGGCCAAGCAATGAATCAGATAGGGAACATAAAGCATCCCAACATTCTGCCTCTTGTTGGTTACAATTGTACCAACGACGAAAAGCTTGTGATATATAAGTATCAAAACAATGGGAGTCTGCTAAACCTGCTTCAGGGTAAGTTGAGATAAAAAAAAATTTTAAAAAAATCCATTGATGGCAAGGCATCAATTGACCATACCAATGCAAACATTACTCTATAGTCTTTACTTATGCACACTGCATTCATATACACACACATAACATCCTTTCGCTTTTACTCCTACCTAAAACACAAATCTCATTAGTGTAGGCAATTTCAATGATAGAGTGGCAAGTACTATTGAATTAATTCACCAAACATTCACAAGAACTATTGATTAGTACGTGCATTTTGAATATGTATTCCCTTGATTATCTGCAGATTACACAGAAGGAAAGAGGGATTTCCCATGGAGGGTGCGGCTGTCCATAGCACAGGGAATTGCAAGGGGCTTAGATTTCATATACCAGAGGTCTGATGAGTGCATCCCTCATGGGAACCTAAAGCTTTCGAACATCCTTCTTGATGAAAAGGATGAACCACTGATCAGTGAGTATGGAATTTCAAAGTTCTTTGACCCCCTGAAAGGATGTGTCATCATCTCCAATGGTTATACAGCCCCGGAGAAAGATTTATCTGAGAAAGGCGATGTTTATAGTTTTGGAGTGATTCTTCTTGAGTTACTGACTGGCAAAACTGTAGAAACAAGTGGGATGGACCTTCCTAAGTGGGTTACTGCCATGGTTAAGGAGGAGTGGACTGGTGAAGTCTTTGACAAGGAGGTTGCTAAAGCTGCAAAAGAGTGGGCATTTCCTTTGCTCAACATTGCTCTCAAGTGTGTATCAGCATTGCCACAAAATCGGCCGAGTGTAGCAGAAATTTATAAGAAGATTGAAGAGGTTATGCAGGATAATTTGAATACATCAGATTGTACTGTTGAGTGTGGAACCGATGAAGACAACTTTTGTATGCTTCACTCCATCATACCTGAGACCTGGGATACTCCTGGATCAAATTATTAGTTGAAGGTTATACTTTCTGCATGCATATTTTCGCTCTCTTTTAGATTGGATTGTAGATGATCATAGAACCTTTTTCTCTACATTCACCAGTAAACAAGCTAGCCAGTTGAGTATGAATAATCAGTCTAGCTATTTTATAATGCAAGTAAAGGCAGCAGAGGAAATAAAAACTTATGGACATTTGAAGATGTACATCTAATGCAAAATATACAAACTATGGCCATTTCCTTATTAAGCCTGGAATTGAATGGATCACTGCATATTTTCCTAACTTTTAATTTTTGCTATATTTCACAAGTTCAAGACTACTACGTAAATTTCTCTCTGCTAGTGGAAGTTATAAGAAGAGATTGAAATATAAAAGCAAGCAGATTGATCAATTGATATTCATAGTTCATAGGTGCTTGCACCCTATATGCGTATATCTGCATTAGAGTTCATGGTCATCATCTTGTATGAATATAAGAATGTGAGCTTTTTAAGGAAGTTTAACTCTAGTATTGTTATTACTGATGGATTCTTCCAAATCAAGAATGTATATAACTACATACTGAACAGTTAGATCCAACCAGAAAACTGAGGCACTATTCTAATCTTGCAACAAACTATTGTCAATGGCTGGTGGTTATACATTATGAAAATAATCTACAAACATATCCATCTCATCTGACAAAATAATTCATTAAGGGAAAAGCATGAAACTAAATATTAAATCAAATTATTAATGATAACTGCTGGTATATAAATTCATATACCTTCAGGTTTAGAAGCAAAAGCATGAAGAGTGGCACTGAAGGATGGCAATCTGGATACTGATTTCGCAAGTACTAATATTCACCTTTGCAAGTTTGCAACCTGGCTTGCTTCTCTGTAATCAGCAAGTCTCTGATATATAAATAACTCTTCTGGCTTCTATTACCTATGGATTGTGCCAAATCAAAAGTGTCTAGAAACTCATACAACCAGAAAACCTTGTAACCTTCTATCCTGATCTTGTATCAAACCCTGTCAATGGCTGGTTATTCTACAATATGAAAAGAATCTACAAAATTATCCATCTTTTTTCATTAAATTTCTTCATGAAGAAAAACATCAGTTACTATTGAATAAAAACTGCAAGTATATAAACTCGGTTACCTATCAAGAACAATGTACAAAATCTGATCCGCTAATCATTCTACCATAAAGAAAATGTATTCTACCATAAAGAAAATGGGTTCGCATTCACTTTGAATTCAAGCCAGAGGGTGGCAACAACGGATTGAGACAGACAGTATTCCTTCACAGTAAATACTTTAGCCAGCTAAAAGGCGAGAAAAAGAAATGAAAAAGAACAAAAGAATGAAATTAGAATGAGTTCATCTACTTAATAGTGCTCCAAAGGAGGAATTGCATACTGTTACATTCTTAACATTGAAAGAACAAAGTTAGAAGGAAAGTATTTAAATAATTCACTGATCTAATTGGTAAGAGACGGTTGAACTGTGAGCTGGGTTATGGAAGTAACTGATGTTTAAATACTCCTACCATAAGTATTTAAATACATCACAAATACAATGCAAATGTTAATGAGCATTAGACATGCCTATTTCCTTCCATAACCCAGCTCACAGTTCAAATCTAACTCGTCTGTCTCTGCCAAGTCTCTTCTTTTTATCTCAAGATCCACCTCAGCAGCAATTATTACAGTCCTGTGTCTCTTTAATTCAACCTCCAACTCATCCACATGTTCCCTCAATCTTATAACTTTTCCTGACATCTCGATAAAATTCTTCCTGCCCAAAACAGATTGAACATAAGGCTTCAACCAAGCCAAGTCAAATCCGAAGACATCAAGCTCTTCCCACAACTTTTGAAGATCCGCAAACTTATCCTCAGTCATATCCTTGACCTCGTAGTCTTTAGAATATGCAGTAGCTTACCCAAGGATTTGAATGCACATTCACTAAATGTACGAGTTCTGTTCTTCTGGCATTCAATCAATGAAGGGTGCCATGAACAGACTTCCTCAAGCAGTGGAACAAAATGTTGATCTATGAGCCCTAAACCCCTGAATTCTGTAAGTGATGGGGTGGTGAAGACTCCACCAAGTTTCTCAACTACCGAAGGGCCAGCCGGGTCATCATTAGAAGCCATAGTGCAAAATGGTTCAAAAGCTGGTGTATCTTGCAAGTCAGCCACCTGTTCAGAAGAGATTGTGTCTTAGATGCTGCTGAAAAGACTTGAGCTTGCCCCAGAATTCACATTTGAAGGCTCCTCCCTGTTGGATTCTTTCTTTGAGGCAATTTCAGTTCCTGGATCTTCAATTCTAACGATTGGGGTTGCAACCGTAGTGCAAAATGGTTCAGAAGCTGGAGTATCTTGTAAGGTAGCCACCTGTTCAGAAGAAATTGTCTTAGGTAATGCCGAAAAAACTTGAGGTTGCCCAGAATTCACATTTGAAGGCTCCTTCCTGTTGGATTATTTCTTTGAGGAAATCTCAGTTCAGGGGTCTTCAATTTTAACGATTGGTGTTGCAACCTTTGCTTTTATAATACACATGTTGCTCATGAGATAACCAGCAATCCTGTCATAAAGCTCACTAGCAGGCACGAAAGACTTGAAGCCCAACTCACACTGATTTTCATTGAATAGTACAGTGCCTATGAACAAAAACAAAAACAATCAAGAACACAACATGGATCAGCAGGTACAAAGAAACAATAATAAACAAATCGACTCAAATTTATAAGTTACTACAGTCAATGAAATATGAATTCAATCAAGGTCAAGAAATACTGCTAATAATACAAACAAGAAACACACACACACACAGAGATGAATGTGTGTGTAATATCCAGCCTGTACATACATAGTATGTCCTTTCTATAGAACAGTAGTAAAGAAATACCCTTTGTAGATTTTGCTATTGACTTCTTGCTGTCAAGTTGATTAACCAAGGTAAAGCTAGAGTGGGCAAGTCTACTCCACCCAACTGGCAATCCTGAAGCATCTGCAACAGCCAAGTACATTGATAACTGCTCCACAGGAATTTTCATCACATAACCTTGGACATGCAATAATCTGCCTGAAAAAGTGGAGACACACCAAAAGCACATAAAAAACTAATAACATTATATGTCAATGATGTTACAGTTACGGACCATCTTTGGCCTTATGAGCTATTATTGGATGACTACTAGCTAGAAGCATAGATGGTTGCTATTTTCAGAAGATTTAAAAGTTGAGCGGAACACTCTTAGCATTTTCCTTTCCTCCATCTTCATTTGCAGCTTGTTGCTTATAGAACGCAAGAAAGGCCCACAAATTAATCATAAAGCTCCTCTTATTTTCTATCTGGGGTTACTGAACCAATTAACTAAGCAAAGCTATCCGTTCTACAATACATTTGGATAGAAAATGCCGGAATACAGGACCATTTCCTCAAATTGTTGGGAGTATCTAAAATCCACGAATAAAGAAATTCGAAAAAGAACAAAGCACCAATTTTGAAACTAATACATCATACTCATATGATAGATTACTTTTGAACCAATAAACTAATCGTAAGAATTTGAGAATTCTTTTGAAAAACCTTCCTACATACTTTTTTTGGCTCTTCACGAATAAAGACTATTACTTTAAACAAGTTCTTCTCAGCTAAAAGCTATTATGCAACCTAGAATTAAAAGCTTATTTACTGAAATTGAAATTTCATGGGTAAAAGACTGAGCTTGGCCAGAACAGATCAGGTATGAAAACCCAACAGTTTGTCAACTTCGAAGCTAAGATGATGATGACATAATATACAACAGATTATAATCTTTAACATGTACGCATAATGAAAACTGAAGCAAAATGTAAACAAAGAGAGAAGAGATGCTCACCATTTAAGACCACCGACGGTGGAAGTGTCAGAGTAATTTCGGCTGTTCTTGAGCTCAGATAAGCGGACTTTCCATATGAATGTGTGGGATACTTCTTCCTTCTGTTCCTTGATCTTCATTGTGCCAACTTTCCAAGAGCTCCAAAACCCAGAGACGGACAAATACCACACTACACTCTGACCCCGCGTATACTACCAAAGAGTGTTTTCATGGTGTGCCTTTATTCTCTTTTATTGTCATTCACCAGCTCTTTATTAGATTATTTTAAATCACACAATCTTGGATAAGGTTTAAAGTTGAGAAATATTTTCGAATAAATGATAATTCAATTAACAAAATAGAGAATTAATTAGCTAAAACAAAACAAAACTAAAATAGAGGCCACAGCCCAATCGCCCACAGTTTGCCCTAGCCAGAGCCCAAAAACAAACAGCCTAACCCAACCCTTGTCGCACTGTGCAAAGCCGCACCAAGCCACCACCTAAAAACCCCGCTGCCTATGCCTCCATCAAAGCCACCACATCTGCGTTGCTCCTCGACCCACCGTGTGGTTGTCGATCCCACATGCCTTACCGCAACAACATACTAGGATCCGGCGCCGATCCTGTCAACCTCCAATCCAAGAACAAATTAAAAACAGCCATCAACAGACCTTTGAGGCCCGTTCGGCAGCAGCCCAAACATCACACGACCAAGACCGACGTAGATGCGGGGCCAACACTGGACATGCGCTATAAACTTGAAGAGACGCGAACTGATATCATAGAGTTTTTATTTTTTATTTTTTTTATTCAAAATTTGTGATGCACTTCATAACTCCGTAGCCATGAGAAATTAAAGAGGAAAAGAAGAACGTGTAAAGAGCATATTACATCACTGGAGATGTGCAGGTGGTTTTAAATTATGCAAGAACCCAGAAATTTTTGTGGATTTTTGGGTTGAGAACGTAGCCTCCAGCTTGGCCCTTTTTCTGTACTCCAACATAATTGCACTTGTAATTCTCAATTAAATACTCTGTTGTATGCCTGTATTTATCCCTTTTGACTAACCTGTCGATGGCCCTCCACACCATGCCATGTATAGAGTTTAGACTTTAAAGTTGGTGGTGTGGTCATATATTAATCCTTCCTCTCCTCTCTATGTATATAGTTTCTTACCGGGCAAAGATAAAAAAAATTGATGTTTAAAGGAACTACATGTATCATTGTAGGAGGTATATTAAAAAAATAAATATAAAAAAGTAAAATACAAACAAGGACAAAAGAGGAAGTTTGTTGAAAAAAATTGGGATGGGAGGTCCAAAGAGCAAATTAGGAGGTCCAACTAGAACCACCCTTTTCTTTTTGACAAACTAATAAAGTTGGACAATATTGAAAGAAAAAAAAAACAGGATGAGAGAAAACCCTAGCCGCAGGTGGTCAGGGAGTGAACCCAATAATCTTCCTCTCATCCGGCGGTGTCCAGTGTCAACATTGGTACTTGCCTCGCTCCCGTTAGGATGCTGCCAGCTAGGAATGGTTGCTATTGCCCTAGGATGGATTGTAGTGTTTGAGGTTTAGACAGTGAGTGGGCAATTCTGCTCGGGTTTGAATCTCTTCTGCAGTTTAGGGCGTTCGTGGGCACTGCCTCATGGGATGACATCGGCAGCGCAGTATTACTTCTACTCGGCGATGTTGCTTTTTTGAGGATCTGTTGGAGGCTTGGGGCATAAAGGGCCCAAACCCGGTTGGATTTGGGTCTGGCCGAGATGTTCCTGCTTTGATTGGTGTCTTCAAGATGGCAGCGTTGTGGTGGTGATGATGTTTCCTTAAGGCGTAATGGTGGTGATGATGTTTCCTTAAGGCGTGGCGACGGTGACACGCTCATAGTGGTGGTGGCATTGAAGATACACTCTGATTGCGTGTAGTAGATTTCTGCATAGGGGTGGATGCTTGAACTGGGCCAGGCCAGTCATGTTTGAGCTTTGGGTGCTGCTTTTTTATGGGCCTTGTGGGCTGCTGTGGTTTTAGATAGTTTTAGTTTGTTTATTTTCAATAATTCTCTATTTTTTTAGAGGGCTATGCACTTTATTTTCTGCACCCTAAATATCTTGTCTAGGCGTCCTAGCGAATCTTCAATCTGGAGTAGTATCAAAGGAGGATTCAAGCTATTTGTAATCATGGTGCAATAGATGGCAAATGAGTGGACCTATTCCTATGCACCACAGCGGGTACTACTACATCTTCTTGTCTGTCTTAAGATGGCAGTGGAAGGGTATGTAATGGTCATTCTGGCTTGCGATGGATGCAATTAAAACCCGATTTGCGATTGATTCAATAAATAAATATATATATAAAGTTGGACATGTTATCGGCATAAGAACTTACACTTAATTAAAACGAGTTAATCAGCTAAGAAAAACATTAATGAAGATTTACAAAATGAAAAATTAATTTCAGTTTGGGCAACGAAGTTTCTTTAACAAATTCACTTCATTCAGAATACTTGAATCACCCATCAGTCACAAGGCGACTAATCTAATATTGTTTATGTATGAATACAAAAAAAAAAATTAGTTAATGGAGGTTTAAGTAGTGGAGTTGGAATTATAGTAGTAATTTAGTGTTTTTATGTTGATTTTATCATCATAATAATTTTATGAATTTATATGAGGCTTCGTAAGCAAATTTGCATTTTTAAAAGCAAAATGGAGGTGCACAGTGTATGCGAGGTTAGCAAGGAGATTTAAAAATCCCAAGAAAACTCATATTTCATAAAAATAAAAATAAAATAAATTAAATTAAGAGTACGATTTGCTACTAGCTTCGTAGAAGCTGTATAAAATAAAGTGCAGGAGGTCAAATGATATTGAAAGAGCACTAAATTGCTACCAATAAATAATACTGTTTATCTGGATAAATTTATTGAATTTGTCTCTCTACGTGACTAAGGGTGAGTTTGGCCTCGAGGTGATTAATTTAAAAGCAGCTTTAGCTGTGCTGTGAGTATAATCAGCTGTGAAATTAAGTAGTTGGGTGTTTGGTAAACTGTGCTTTTAAAAGTGATGTGAGTACAAAAGCAATGTTTAAGTGTTTGGTAAACTTTAATATAAAAGTGTTGTGAGTTTAGAAAATGACCAAAAATTACAAGAAGTTAAAATGATGTTACTTATACATATTTTTAGAAATATCTTTATAATAACATTTATTATCTATCTTACTACTAGGTGTTTTCTTTAGAACGCGCCCCACGCGCGAGAGGAAAAGAGAAAGAGAATACGGAGGAGGGCTTTCTCTCCCGGCCGATCGCCGATGGATCCTCCGTCGCTGCGCTTCGGTCCGGGAGGGGAGGCTGTTTGTTAAGATGTGGAGGGGTGCCAAGGATGCGGTGTGGCTCTGGGTAGGTGGCTGGGATGTTGTGCCGGTTTGGGCGGATTGATCTCGATCTGCCATCTCTAGTTCATGGGGGCCGGGCGCGGGGGTGCTGGGGCGGATCTCGGGGCTCCGGCGGTGGCTTCTATCGTCATCGTCTCTGCGTGTTGGCTGTGGCTGCCCGGATCTGATGTTGGTGGTGCCGATCCCGATGGGATCTGGCTCGATCTCTGTCTTGGATCTGCTGGGGGTCTTCAGTTTGGTGTAGGGGTGTCTTGCGGCGTGTCAGGGCGGTGCTGCGACGGAGGTTTTCGGATTGGCGCTGTTTTGACGCGTGGTGATGGCGTGGTGGCGGTTTTTGGTGCTTGCCGGCTGCTGGAGGTTTGCCTGCCGCGTTTGCCCGTTGCTGGGGTTGGTGGTCTTTGGGCTGGGCTTGTGTTCTTGGGCTTCTCTGGTTTTGTTTGGTAGATGTTTGTTTGAGGTTTTGTTGTTTGTTTTTCGGTGGTTATTTTGGTGAGGATAAGCCCCTCCTCGGAGGGCATGGTTAAAGTCCCTCCTCGGAGGGCGTGGTTAAAGTCCCTCCCCGGAGGGCATGGTTAGTGGCGGTGCTTTCTGGTTATCAACAGGACGGTGAATCACCCTTACACGTGGTCTAGCTGTTTTTGGACACGGTGTTCGAACGGGTGAAAACAATTCATCTTTTTGTTGGTAGCGGGGTGGTATCGTTATAATTGGGTCTGTTTAAAGGGTTTGTTGGTTCGGGGTTTTGAGTTTGTTTAGCTCATGTAAGAGTCCCGTTTGTTGCATTCAAGGAAGTGCTTGGGATATGAGTAGTGATTGGAAGTCTACTGTGTTTGGAATCCATGAGGCTACGTCGGGTCATTCCCACTATTTGTACTTTTTCTTTGGATTTAATAAACTCGTCTTTTATCAAAAAAAAAAAAACATTTATTATCTTTATAAGTTATACTCTACTCATTCATTTATCTTACATGTGTGTGTGTAATCATCTGCAAGTGTCTTTGACGTACATTATATTTCATGTTCTAATTATACTATTGCAAGGAAACATGGGTTCTTTCCTCTAAGTAACTTCCGTCGACTGAATCAATAAACTTCCTTGCATCCTCTTCCATGTGAAGTCTTGTAATGCCAAACTTACTATTCCACCACCAAACTCTACTAGAATATCCAAATCAATGTAGCCACTGGTTGCAATTGGAACATCAAAGTGGGATATTTGGTACGGCGTAAAAGCATTGTTTCCAATCAAACAATTAAGATAGCTAATATGTAAAGGAGTTGTTTGCTTATACATAGAGAGTAGAGGATGCACAGACATAGTTCATTCGATGTTTCTGGGATACAAAATCTTTAACACATCAGTTTACTTCCATTGCCAAAATATATACATCGAAAATTCAACCTAGCTCCAATGGAAAGGAGAGAATCAAAATGGAGGCAACAAAAATCACTCCCATTTCTTGATCACCAACGAGATAGGTAAGGTGGAAGAGTTCTTGATATCAACACGTCATCATATGAAAATATCAAATGGATCTTCTATGGTGAGCGAGCGTTCATTAAACTTGCAGCAATATCATTTCTCACTATATCCTTTCTTGTGCCCCGAGATTGTAGTTATACCATGTTCTTGTTGTGCATTCCCCCCATATCCATCTCATTTTGGACATTATTTCTATTATTGAAATGAATATCATCTCGACTATGCCTTCTTACATAGTTATGAAGCGTCATTGTCGCAATAATTATTTTGACTTGTGTAATGAAGGGATACTAGGCATGTCTTTTAAAATCTTAATTTTTTTTTTCCATGCTCCAAAAGTACGTTCAATGACACTCCTAAGAGATGAGTGCATATGGTTAAATACCTCTTTAGAAACACCACCGTACCGAAATTGTGGAAGATGATACCTCACACCACCTCTATAAGGTCCTAGATATCCCTTCATTTGTGGGTAACCAACATCCACAAGATAATATTTCCCTGTCAAATAAAAACTATGATAATTTAATTTCTTGTTTTTCAGTTTAGAAATTGCATAATTTGAGTCATTACCATTGGGAGGCTTAGGAAACTTCAAAGCATCATTCCTTATAGATGAGAGAAATATCCTTGTATCATGTGCAATTCCTTCCCACCCAGCACATGCAAAAGTGAATTGCATGTCAAAATTACACACCGCCATTATATTTTGAGTTGGTATGCCTTTCCTTTCAATATATGGTATTTGATTTCGAGAAGGTATTGAGGCATACACATGTACACCATCAATAGCCTCTATACAATTCTGCAAATAATATGGGATTAAAATGACTAAATGCTATGAACAAAATCAAGATATGCAATAAATAACAGAAAAAAAAAATTAACATTACCTTAAAATGAGGCATATATCTTGCATCTCTTGATATTTCTTCAGGCATTTCATTGAACTCAGGATCCGGCGGCTTTATAACATCAATAGCCATTCGACATACACTATCTAGGACAATAGCAAAGTATCTACTCACAGTCTCTCCAAAACGTTGGAATCATTCTTACGGGTAAAGCTATGGTATGTTAACATTTCTCATACATCAACTATTTTTACCACTTTAAGGACTCATGTTACCACTTTGAGGACTAATATTACTATTTTGAGGACTCATATGGTAAACTAAGAAAATTTACCACTTTTAAGGACTCATGTTATCACTTTGAGAACTAATATTACTATTTTGAGTACTCATGTGGTAACTAAGAATATTTACCACTTTAAGGACTCATGTTACCACTTTGAGGATTAATTAATATTACTATTTTGAGGACTCAGTTTACCACTTTTAAGGCAATTGTATGCATGTCATACGTTAACACATTGTAGAATTTTCCCATTCTTACACTAACTTATTCCCAACACCATGTTCTAACATGTGCACAAACATTCCCACTATCTCGATAGGACATATGTTCTTTGAACCAGTCAATCCATAATTATCTTGTAAATTATTATATAATTTAAGAAAACATGTTTTTTCCATCCTAAACATTCTATAACAACAACTTTCATGTCCTGCTAGTAATTCCATTATCCATCTATTTCCTGTTTGGTCAGAATTCATGCATGGAGTTTTAAGAAGATATGTGTTATGATAATATTCAGCTGTGCGTAGCAACAAACATACATCTTGGTAGAAGTAAAACTCCTCTATAATGTCCATATTGTGAAAACAGGACCTGCAATTCATCATTTCATACATTCAATTTATCTTAATACAATCAAAGATAAACAAACAATATATAAATGAGAAATAATTAAGAAATGAGAAGTAAAACAAAAAAGGATAATCAACCAAATATATGATGACCGGTGCAAATTAACATTCCAAGTTAATAATTCAACTTACGAAATAAAAATATCCAACTGACAATAGAACATATATATAATAGTTTATCCAAATACTAGCAGCACATGGTACTTGTCCAAGCTTCACAAGTAAACTAGGTTTCAAAATCAAAATAGCTAGTTTCTTCCTAGTAGCTTCTTAGTCATCTTGTTTGCCACCAGTTCCCATTTCATAAGAAAGCCACTGAATCTTGATATATGTATCTTCTATGGTGACAAACATCTCTCTCTTTTCTTGACTGATAAATAACTGAGTTGCAAAAAACCACAAAGGACTACCTGGCTCTGCCCCAAGTAAAGATGAAAATGATTTCATCACTTCAGCAATAGAAGTCCCCAACACACCTTTATTCATTACTGAAGTCACAGTGCTCCTATTTTGAATTGATTCCACCATCCAATCAATCTGTAATGATAACTTGGCTGCACCTCCCATCTTTCTTGATCCTATACCTTTGCGTTTATTATTTTTCTCAGTACCTGCATTAAATTGTTTTGTTGGTGTCCTTTTCCTCTTACCCAAAGAACCCGCAATGACCTCAATGGAACAGGCCAAATCATCATCGGTATCTAACGGAACTGCAACATTGTTAACTTCTATATCATCATGTGGAAGTACACCAAATGATGGTGCCCAAATCTAGTTTCTCTTCCAAATCAAGGTTAATTACCTTTTTACGCAATTTGGCATATTTAGGGTTGTCTTACATTTTAAAAAAGATGACTATTGAAATAAGTTCATTGTGAATTAACAAAATGCCACATTAAAACTAATTAGAAGATTACAAACCTGAATTTTACTACACCACCATTCATCAAGAGCATCTACAATTTTCAGTTTGGGGTTCCACCCCAAACCAGTCTCCTTCCTAATTAGTTCGTTCCACAATTTTCATTGATTTCTTAATAAATCCCACTTATTTTTTAATTGAGATTTAGTATATTGAAGTCCCGTCTCTTTAGCAAAGTTAACACCCAAATTGTCATAACCTTTTGTTGTGAGGTGAGTGCCTGGACGAGTCCCTTTCCCAATCTCCTAGATACAAAGGTCACAAAAGACATCTACATTATGATCAGTTCATGCAAGTAGTCTTTCCTTTTTCTTGTATTCCACTCTTGTTTGCCATCTGTGTTTTGTAAGTTGAAATTGAACAATTACAAGCTTATATTTAGCACAACAATTACTGTTACCAATAGAGCAAGTAATTAGAGATATTAAGTAATTCATAATTCCTGTTAAATATATTTATTATATGAATCAAATGAATATATGGGAAACCTAAATAGCTTGAATCAAGTGCTAAGATGTCGGAATACATATATCATAGTGATTACAGACATTATTGTGATTACAATTATCCTTTATGGGAGGGCATTGTATTAGGATGTTTTCACTATAAATACTAGGTCCCTGTACCCTCTTTAATATGAGCTATTCAGTTCTTGCCCCATAGATAGATAGCAAACAAAGAGAAGTACAGAAGATCTGTATTTAAGATGGCTTCACAAGTTCCAGCAGGTATACACCTTGTTCTAAGGATCTGCATATTTATTTCTCTATAATTATATATGCATCTGTGTATGTGAGCGCAATACATGTGTTTGTGTTTTATATGCAATTGTTTTAGTGTTCCAGATTTGCACTTTCAATTGGTATCAGAGCTTATTGCATGTTGCATAGACCAATTCACTTTTGTATGTTGGGTTTTGCACGTTCTCATTCTTAATAAAATAAAAGAAGAGCACTAACTTATTAAAATGTAAAGTTTGTTTCCAATAAACCCAACACTTCCCCTGATTTCGGGCCCACAAGTCCACATACACATAGTGCACATATGCAAAATCACGATTCCTATTGACCATTGCTTTCTAACCGGTCATTGA
Organism: Rosa rugosa; assembly: GCF_958449725.1. Taxonomy (NCBI): domain Eukaryota; kingdom Viridiplantae; phylum Streptophyta; class Magnoliopsida; order Rosales; family Rosaceae; genus Rosa; species Rosa rugosa. Next base: position 41,299,667 of record NC_084821.1, read on the forward strand.
CTTCAGTTTTCCCAGAATTAGGAATTAGGGTTCTAGAGAAAATCATTATTGATACTGTAAATTCCGCGTTTTTGACCCAAATTGCTGTGAGATACAAGTTCGATATGTCTTTGTATGTTGCTGTAAATGTTTATCTTGCTTCGATTAACTGTACAGCAGCGCAGCAGGAACACCGGGTTAGTTCCCAATTTTGAAATCTTCTTTTTATGTATATGTATATGATTCTTGATTGAGCATCTGAACACTAGACGCATTCCTGGCATGCACCTAGGTTAGAGTACATGGGGACCAGATGAAATTTACTTTAGCATGATTGATCTTGAATTTTTGATGTTTTGGAATTGGTTGAAAATTTCTGAATGATCAATTGTCTGCTCTTGAATTATGGTTGAATTATATATATATTTGTTTGTCTTGAATTGTTGACAAGAAAATCTCCCATTTTGGTAATCCAACTATCATAATCTTGCTCATGGAAATTCATTGATGAACAGGTTGTTTTCTTTCTTTGGTTTTAACTTAGCTTGCTGTGTTAAAAATTAAGGAGTAATAACCACTAGTTCTAGATTACAAGATGGTATATTGACACATGTTGTACACATCAATCTGTTAATGTATTGTTTTGAAGTCATTTGGATATAGAATTAGGAAATTGTGTCTTTATTTTTTTGGAACAAATTGTATCTTCAACAGAAGGATTAACTCTATGTTCTTAAAAGTAAAACAGTGCATCATGAAGTATTAAAAACTAAATTCAGAGAACTGGACTTTTCTTCTTGCTATACATGTGTTGACTGTTCCAGGGATATTTTGGTTTTTAGTATTTTGGTTTTGCAAAATAAGAAACTTAAGTAATAACATATTCTTTTGCCATACAGGTAAGATTTGTTATTGAAAATTAATATGCATATATTGGGGATTCTGATTACCATATATTCTGGTTTGATTTCGAGTTGTTTTGTTGTGACTTGATTCCTTTTGTATTGATAGTTTTCTGAAATTTGTTTGGACAAAAACTAAGGCAGAAAACTAAAATTTTCTTTACTTTTCTTTTCCAGCTTTGAACACCTCAGGATTATCCCTTGCAACCATTGAACCTCTCAATGGTTGTAACTTTAAGAAGTGGAAGGAATCCATAGAGCTTTACCTTGGCCTTCAAGGAATTGATTGGTGCCTAACTGAGCCCGAACCACTGATAGATGACACAAGCTCTGACCCAGTGATTGTGAAACATAGAGAATGGGTTAGAGCCAACAGGATGACCAAGCTTATTCTTAAGCAAACCATGACTGCTGTGGTTAGGGGGAGTATTGCTGACAAAGACTCAGCCACTGAGTTTATGGCTGCTATTGCCTTGAAGTTTCGAGAGAATGAGAAGGCAGAGATTTCTCTTCTGCTGGATATGTTGATGGGGATCAATTATGATTCCTCTAAGAGTGTCCGTGAGCATATCATGAAGATCATTGACATCACTACTAGGCTTGGAGATCTGGAGATACCCCTACCTGCTGAATTTATAGTGCATCAGTCCCTAAGAACCCTGCCTGCCTCTTTTGGTCAGTTGAAGACCACTTATTTTACACAGAAGTATAAGTGGGATTTGAATGAGCTAATAGCGATATGTGTGCAAGAGGAAGATAGGATCAAGAGGGATGGTCCACTTATTGTGAATTTGATCTCAAAGTCGAAATGGAAGGGAAAAGGCAAAACTGTTGCCTCTAGTGCAGCTGGTTCTGGAGAAGGTACCAGTGGGACCAAGCCTTACAAACTTGGCCCCAAGAAATCTGTGAACAGTAAGGGTAAGAAACCGGGAGTTTTCAAATGTTTTTTTTGTAAAAAGGAAGGTCATATGAAGAAAAATTGCCAGGGATTCAAGGATTGGATGGTAAAGAAGGGTAAGTCACAGTTAGATATTTTCTCTATTGAAGTTAATTTAGTTGATTTATCTCCTAGTTCTTGGTGGATTGACACCGGCTCACCGATTCACATTACAAATTCGTTGCAGGGCTTTCTAAGCAAGAGAGCTCCAAGGAAAAATGAGGTGCAAGTAGCAGTTGGGAATGGCATGGGAGTGGCTGTGAAGGCTATAGGCACAGTCCGTTTAGTGTTAGGCTCAGGCACTCATTTTGATTTGAGCAATGTTTTCTATATTCCCTCGATGAAGAGGAATTTAATTTCTGTTTCTCAGTTAGTGAAACAAAGATGTACTTTTTACATCGACTCTTTCGGAATAAAAATCTCCCATGATTCTCGTTATATTGGCTCAGCTTCTTTCTTGAATGATTATTGGTCTCTTGAATGTTCTTATCCTAAAGAAATATTGCTGATTGAGAATGCACAGAAAGATATAAGTAAAAAGAGAAAACACAGTGAGAACTCAGCTTATCTTTGGCATCGAAGGCTTGCACACATATCTAAAGATAGATTACAGAGAATGGTGAAAGAAAACTTGCTGCCTGCACTAGATTTTTCAGATTTTGACACTTGCATTGAATGTGTAAAGGGGAAAATGACTAAATCCAGAAATAAGGATTCCAATAGAAGCACAGAGCCATTGCAACTTATCCACACGGACATTTGTGGACCTTTTGCACACCAAACTATATGTGGTAATAAATATTTTATTACCTTTATAGATGACTACACCCGATATTGTACGGTTTTCCTCATTTCAGAAAAATCACAGAGCCTAGAAAAATTCAAAATTTTTAGAACTGAAGCAGAAAAAGAATTGGGAAAAGAAATTAAGGCTGTGAGGTCAGATAGAGGAGGGGAATATTATGGTAGGTATACTGAAACTGGACAGCAGAAGGGGCCTTTTGCTTTGTATCTGCAGGAGCATGGGATACAAGCTCAGTATACAACTCCAGGTACACCAGAATCAAATGGTGTGTCAGAGAGAAGAAATAGAACTCTTCTCAACATGGTGAGGAGTATGATGTGCACCTCAGGTTTGCCGAGATTCTTATGGGGAGAGGCTCTTAAAACTGCAAATTACATTACGAATAGAACTCCAAGCAAAGCTGTGGCTAAAACTTCTTTTGAGCTGTGGAAAAACAGAAAACCAAGTGTGCATCATGTGCATGTTTGGGGTTGTAAGGCTGAAGTTCGACCATATAATCCTCAAGAAGGAAAATTAGATCCAAAGACAATCTCAGCCCATTTCATTGGATATCCAGAAAATTCTAGAGGTTACAGATTCTACTGTCCTTCTCACACCACAAGAATAATTGAGACCAACAAGGCTGTTTTTCTTGATGAAATCAATTATTCTCACTCATATGAAAATCTTGAACTTGAGTTTCAAGAGTTACCTGAAGATGAATCTGAAAACATTGCCATCCCCATCACTTTTGAAACTGCAGCTGGAGATATTGAACAACCTCAACTTGAAGTTGTTGCAGAAAATCAAAATAACAATTTTGAAAATGCAGTGGGTAATCTGAATGAAGTAGAGCAAGAACCTGAGCCTCAAAACTTGCAAGAAGCACAAGTTGATCCTGAAGCAGCCCCTCAACAACTTAGAAGATCTGAAAGAATTAGAAAACCTGCCATTAACCCACAGGAGTATATGGTGTACTTGCAGGAAGCTGAATTTGATTGGGGAGAAGATAATGATCCGAAAAATTTTAGTCAAGCCATTAATAGTGATCAAAGCTTGAAGTGGATAGAGGCAATGGAAGCAGAGCTGAAGTCTATGTATGATAACAATGTTTGGGAGTTGGTTGAGCCTACTGGGAGTCATAAACCGATTGGTTGCAAGTGGGTTTTCAAAACTAAAAGGTGTGTTGATGGGTCAGTGGAGAGATTTAAAGCTAGACTAGTGGCGAAAGGGTTCACACAGCAAGAAGGAATAGACTTTAATGAAACCTTTTCACCAGTATCTACCAAAGATGCACTCCGAATCATAATGGCTCTAGTAGCTCATTATGATATGGAATTACATCAAATGGATGTCAAAACTGCATTCCTCAACGGAGATTTGGATGAGGAGATTTATATGAAACAACCAGTTGGTTTCATAGAGCCTGGAAAGGAACACTTAGTGTGCAGATTGAATAAATCCATTTATGGATTGAAGCAGGCATCCAGGCAATGGTACCTAAAATTTGATGCAGTAGTGACTTCTTTTGGTTTTGTTGAAAATCTTGTTGATGAATGTGTATACATGAAAATCAGCGGCAGAAATTTTATTTTTCTGGTGTTATATGTTGATGATATTCTATTAGCAAGCACTGATAAAGGGTTATTGCAGCAAACAAAGCATTTTCTTTCAGAAAACTTTGATATGAAGGATTTGGGAGATGCTTCATATGTTCTGGGGATTGAAATTACCAGGGATAGATCTAAACATCTTCTAGGTTTATCTCAGCAAGCCTACATTTCAAAAGTGTTGAAGAGATTTGAAATGCATACTTGTTCACCTGGAGCTGCACCTATGTCAAAAGGTGACAAGTTGAACAAAAATCAGTGTCCTAAGAATGGGTTAGAGAAGGAAGACATGAAAACCAAACCTTATTCCAGATTGGTGGGAAGCCTAATGTATGCACAAGTGTGCACTAGGCCTGATTTAGCCTATGCAGTGGGTATGTTGGCAATATTTCAGTCAAATCCAGGACATGAGCACTGGATTGCTGGAAAGAAAGTGTTAAGATACCTTCAGAAAACCAAGAGTTATAGTTTGGTGTATAGAAGAGTCAAAGATCTTGAAGTGGAAGGTTATTCTGATGCAGATTTTGCAGGACATTTTCCAGCTTCAGGAAAATCGACATCAGGCTATGTCTTTATGTTAGCTGGGGGTGCTATAGCTTGGAAGAGTGTAAAGCAAACACAAACAGCAACCTCTACCATGATGGCAGAATTTATTGCTATTTATGAGGCTACATGTCAGGGACTATGGCTGAAGAATTTTCTTGCACAGATCAAACTAGTTGATAGCATCATTTCAAGACCCTTGAAGATTCATTGTGACAACTCTGCAGCAGTTTATTTCACAAAGAATAACAAGAGATCCACCAACTCCAAGCACATTGACTTGAAGTATTATAGTGTCCGAGAGAGAGTGAAGCATAATGAGTTGGTTATTGCCAAAATCAACACTTTGAACCAATTAGCAGATCCTTTCACTAAGCCATTAACCATCGCAGCTTTTGAAAAACACACTGAAAGCATAGGCATTCTGCCTACTCTAGATACTTGAGCTTTGTGGGAGTTTGATTGCTAATTTCAGTGGGAGTTAGTGTTCATGTAGTAAAGCTGGAAATTTTATTCCATTAAGTTGCAGAATTTTCTTTTGGTTGTATTTTGAGATCTCATTGAGTTGTGAATCTTATGAATTTATTTACAATAAAACTCTTCTTTTACTGGATCCAATTGCGTATTTTTTGTTGTTGTTGTTACTGCAGTACAATTGTTTCATTCTTGTGATTCTTTCAAATAACTATTTCATAATTGTATACAACTTCAGTTTATGAGTTATTTTGAATCATTTTAGTTTCATTCCAGACTTGAGCTGGATAACATATTCAGAATAGTTGCTGATGCAATTATGTGTTGAGGTTCAGGCATATGGAACCATTTAGAGGACCATATACAAATGCATTTAGAAGATTCATTAAACCTGCATTGTATATATTAAGTGACATTTTTGTGTCTCATGTAGTTCATGGTTGTGATGATATGTGATTGTGGAGTAGCTGTGCTTTTAAGTGCAACCTTTTCTGCAGTTCTTCATCATGATTATGGATTGACAGAGATTTGATTAGGTACTTGAATGCTTTTATCTCTGGTGCACACTTTGGATTAATTACTATGTCTAGAACTACAGTATTCTTGTTGTATGAACTTGTAAATGTTCAAGTGGGAGATTGTAAGTTGAAATTGAACAATTACAAGCTTATATTTAGCACAACAATTACTGTTACCAATAGAGCAAGTAATTAGAGATATTAAGTAATTCATAATTCCTGTTAAATATATTTATTATATGAATCAAATGAATATATGGGAAACCTAAATAGCTTGAATCAAGTGCTAAGATGTCGGAATACATATATCATAGTGATTACAAACATTATTGTGATTACAATTATCCTTTATGGGAGGGCATTGTATTAGGATGTTTTCACTATAAATACTAGGTCCCTGTACCCTCTTTAATATGAGCTATTCAGTTCTTGCCCCATAGATAGATAGCAAACAAAGAGAAGTACAGAAGATCTGTATTTAAGATGGCTTCACAAGTTCCAGCAGGTATACACCTTGTTCTAAGGATCTGCATATTTATTTCTCTATAATTATATATGCATCTGTGTATGTGAGCGCAATACATGTGTTTGTGTTTTATATGCAATTGTTTTAGTGTTCCAGATTTGCACTTTCATGTTTAAATGATCATTCCAAAATCTATTAAAAATAGGTAACCGAAGATCCCTCATGTCACCTAAGAAGAAGGAAAGCACAAAGAAAAACAAAGGCCAATAACCATGGCACAAAACAAGAGCAGAGCAACAAGACACACTAGGGGTTGCCTATAATGTTCTTATAGTTTAAATATTCTGCAAAGATGCTTTTTTGTGCAGAGTTCTTTTTACTTGTTCATCTGTTACTATGTCCACTTTGATTCTGAGTTTCTTATATGCTACTTGCTGCTATATATTTGAAATTGGGAATGCAAAGATTGTTTTGTAATCTTTACAGAGCAAAGGTACGTAGAATCTTTACTTTAGTAAGCTACTTGCTTTCATATAATGTTTTAGTTTAATATTGCATCTCTCTACTTTAGATGTTTTCAACAATATCAATATCTAATCTAATCTAATGTATTTATAAAGTAACAAAGTTTTACTCTTTATTTACTCTTTATCAAACTCGATCAGTGTGATGATTAATTACAACAATATCAATTATCTATTAAGTTAGTATCAAAACGTTTTACTCTTTCTCAAACTTCATCAGTGTGATGTTTTACTCTTCATCAAATTCTACCTTTGGCTTATCCAGATTTGTACAAACAAATAACTAAACAATGTCCATCAAAACAAAGGCACTCTTTAGTACTTCATGTAAGATTCAACCAGTGGCGGAGCCAAATTTCGATTTAAGGTGGGGCACTCACAAAATATCAAAACCTAATTAAAATATTAAAAAAAAAAAGTGATATATATACATCTTGTAAATTGTCTAAAGCAATAACATAACTATATGGGTAAAGCTATGGTATGTTAACATTTCTCATACATCAACTATTTTTACTCACGTTAACACATTGTAGAATTTTCCTATAATTAACTACATATGTAATATATAATTATATATATATACCCACATGTTCAGATCAAAAAAGAAAAAGAAAAAAAAAATAGACCCACAAAGATATAATTAACTACATATATATGTAATATATAATTATATATATAAACCTACATGTTCAGATCAAAAAAGAAAAAGAAAAAAAAAATAGACTCACAAAGCTTACCAGCAGGAAGCATCAAATCCATGAGGCCATGACCATATTGTTATTGATTCAATCAAACAACCATTACATCAGAGTATCTTTGTTACACTGTGGAGAAACTAATATATATTTGTACGAAAACTCTAGTAGGCCCCTGTGTGGCTCCGCCCCTGCAACCACATATCCAAGTATGACTTCCCACCAAAAATAGGAGTCATGCTCTGCCCCAAACTTGATACCACTGTAATCAAATTTGAGGACACATTCTCATTGCATAGCTTCTACCATGTTATTAAAATTTATTACCATTGCTGGTCTACTTCCAACAATATCAATATTTGATCTAAATTATTTAAAAAGTATCAAATTTCTGCTAGTCTACTTCCAACAATATCAATATCCAATCTATTTACAATATCTTTAATGTGTTGATCTCTAAAGCTAAAGCAATTTATGATAGTAAGATGTTAACATAATTCTAGTGTGATGTTTAAGTGTTCAACAAGATTTCAACTGCGCGCTTTTATCTTAATTTGTTTTTTTTACATATGCTCTCCAGTCAAGTGGAACATCAATTTGCTTGCTCCTTGAATTTCTAGCTATTTCATGATATTCTACATAATTTCCCTCTCATACTTAATTTCCTTGGCTTTTGATTTGACGTTCAGAAATTTTGTAGTACTTGTTAATAAAGAATTTTATTGACAAAGTCATAGTTATGTACCTACGTATATTACAGAATGACAAGTGTACATGCATACAAATTAGATAGGGGTCGTCAACGGGCCGGGCCGGGCCGGGCCTTGCTATATTTTTAAATAATAGCGGGCCGGGCCGGGCCGGGCTTTATTAAAAATAGACGGATCCAAGCCCGTCCATATAAAGCGGGCTTTGCGGGCTTTTTCGGGCCGGGCCGGGCTTGGCCTTGCGGGCTTTTTTGGGCCGGGCCTTGCGGGCTTTATGTATAAATAAATATTTAAAGACACAAATTTTTTTTTTTTTTAATCAAGCTTTGGAAATTCATTGGATAATGATCAAATACAATCAAAGATAACATATCTATAATTCTATATTGTACCAAAAAAAAATCTTTATTTATATATAGATACTAATTCATTGATAAATAAATTTTTAAAGGCACTAATTTTTTATAAATCTATATTTATACATCATACACTCCAAAGAGCAACATATAGCAATTCAAAGAAAATGAGAAAACTGACCGTTGGATGTGATTATTACAATAAAATAAGAGTGTGGTTAAAAATTTAGTCAATTTCACCATAGTTTCAAATCCGATCGGATTGGTCAACTGTAGTCACTTGCATGTTTTCTTGGTTGACCGATGGCGTGATGAACGCAAAACTTGCTTATTTTTTTACATCACGTTTGTAAATATTTCATCGATGGATGTGTGTGGACATAAGATAAAAATTTCAATTTTTAATTACAAATACATTGACCTATACTAATTTGTCTCCTAAAGTTGTATGACTTATACATTGCATTTAAATTGTTGAGGTCCATTCTAAAACAACCGTGAAGTGGAAGATGAATTTGGAGAAATCAACCGCTTGATTGAGAGATTGTAATATTTTATGGTGGTTGTAAAAAATCTAGCCAATTTGGTTATCGTTTCGAATTCGATCAACTAGGTCAAACGTAGTTACTCTTATAAATCTATATTTATATATCATACACTCCGAAGAGCAACCCCTATCAATTCAAAGAAAATGAAAAAACCGACCGTTTGATGAGTTTATTACAATAAATTATGAGTGTGATAAAAAATTTAGCCAATTTCACCATATTTTTGAATTCGATCGGATTGGTCAACCGTAGTCACTTATATGTTTTCTTGGTTGACCGATGGCGTGACAACCGCGAAACGTGCTTATTTTTTCACATCACGTTTGTATATATTCCATCGATGGATGTGCATGGACATAAGATAAAAAAAATTAATTTTAATTACAAACACATTGGCCTATACCAATTTTCTTTCTAAAGTTGTATGACTTATACATTGCATTTAAATTGTTGAGGTCCATTCTAAAACAACCATGAAGTGGAAGATAAATTTGGAGAAATCAACCGCTCGATTGAGAGATTGTAATATTTTATGGTGGTTGTAAAAAATACAGCCAATTTGGTTTTCGTTTCGAATTCGATCAACTATGTCAAACCTAGTTACTCTTCTAAACCTATATTTATATATCACACGCTCCAAAGTGCAACCCCTATCAATTCAAATAAAATGGGAAAAACGACCGTTGGATGTGATTATTACAATAAATTATGAGTGTGGTTAAAAATTTAGTCAATTTCACCATAGTTTCGAACTCGATCGGATTAGTCAACTGTAGTCACTTGCATGTTTTCTTGGTTGACCGATGGCGTGATGAATGCAAAACTTGTTTATTTTTTTACATCACGCTTGTAAATAATTCATCGATGGATGTGTGTGGACATAAGATAAAAATTTCAATTTTTAATTACAAATACGTTGGCCTATACTAATTTGTCTCCTAAAGTTGTATGACTTATACATTGCATTTAAATTGTTGAGTTCCATTCTAAAACAACCATGAAGTGGAAGATGAATTTGGAGAAACCAACCGCTCGATTGAGAGATTGTAATATTTTATGGTGGTTGTAAAAAATCTAGCAAATTTGGTTATCGTTTCGAATTCGATCAACTAGGTCAAACGTAGTTACTCTTATAAACCTATATTTATATATCATACACTCCTAAGAGCAACCCCTATCAATTCAAAGAAAATGGAAAAACCGACCGTTGGATGAGTTTATTACAATAAATTATGAGTGTGGTAAAAAATTTAGCCAATTTCACCATATTTTCGAATCTGATCGAATTGGTCAACCGATATTTAGAATATATATATATATATATGCACAAATTTTATATAGAAGTATAAGAACTTCCACACACACACACACATAGATATTGATATATATATATCTCTATATATATATAAACACACACACATACATGATATATTGATATATATATATATATATATATATATATATATATATATATATATATCTATATATCTCTATATCTCTATATATATATATATATATAAACACACACACACACACACACACACATATATATATATATATATATATTTATATTTATAAACACACACATATATAGATATATCTATATAACACACACACACACACACACACATATATATATATATAAAAAAAATATTTTACGGGCTTTTACGGGCCGGGCTTTTGCGGGCTTTTTGCGGGCCGGCCCACTACCCACCCGAGGCGGGCTTTTTAACGGGCCGGGCCGGGCTTTTAGCCCTCAGGGCCGGCGGGCCTCCATCGGCCCACTTGATCCGCGGGCTTTTTGATGAGGCCTAAAATTAGAATTTCGACAGTACAAGTAATCCCCCCTAAACATCTTCAATTCTTCCAGAAGTAGACTTTTAACAAATTTCTCAGAAAATTTCTTAAATCTTTTTTAATGAGAAGCTTCCCAACTGGAATATAAAAGAACCCTACAAAATAAATGTTCTTCTTGTAGCTGAGAAAGGAAAAAAGAAAGGAAGCATCTTGGTTCATACCCTTGTATGAAGTTGGTTTCAGTACCTAGACCACTTGTTTTTCTCGTTTTACGTGTAGCAATCCCTTTTTTCCTCTTGGTTTGCTTCTACATATCTCTGTCAGTTTCTAAGCACCATAGTTTTATTTTCTCCACCTACGAGTTTATGGTAGTGGCAAAATCAAATCGCGAGTTCGTGTTCGATCTTTATGGTCACTGTTGTTTCTCTCACGATTAATATCGTGTTTGGGATTTTGAGGCCTCCCAGGGAAGATGCTGATCATTATGCTCGGCTAGATGAAGTGAAAGACTATACTGTATTGAAGGTAAGTGATGAAGATTACTATTACTACTACAAATGTAGCGATTGCGATGAGGATAACAATGAGTGCGGTTCTGATGGTTATGATGAAGATAATGATGACGATGTTAATAGTGAAGAGTTTTATGGTGAAGAGATTGATAGTGAAGAGTTGGAGAGGAGAGCTGAGGAATTCATAGCCAAGCACACAAGGAAATGGAGAGAGGATTTTGTATACGAGAAGCTCACGTACATGGCCGATCTATATAGAGTTGCAATCATCAAGCTCTATCTAGCCCAAGGTGAAATGAATCCTTTTATCATAGTTTCTCACAAGAATAAAAAGATGGCCTGATACTGTATTTTTTGTCATTTGGCTTTTCTCATCTTTAAGTTTTCTCCCCTTCATCTAAGTTTTAGTTTGTTATGATGAAGCTGGGATTGAATTAGTCTCTTGGTAGTTCTGTTTTTTTCAAGGAAACTGTTGGGATCGACTCGATTGATGATCTGTGGGTATATATGTAATAGGAAGTTCTATTATAATATGATTGTATATAGACAGTTGTTGTCGATATTATAGTGGTGAAGTAAATAATCAATTTCTAGTGGAATTTTGTTACTCTTTTTGTACATGTAGCAGTTATAATATTCCATTTTACATGGCGTATTTAAAAAGTGTTCTAGAGATGATCTAGTAATCTACTGGCTTTGCCTCCTGAATTGACATAACTTTTGATTCCATAGAGATGATCCATATTCTTTCCGGCCATTTGGTAAGTTACAAATCAGAAGGTTTCATGATATTAATTAGTAAAAGCTAGTATGGCAACACCTTGAAACCCCTATTACTTCCATTTGCCGATTGAGGTGTGATCATTCACCCAATGTTGCTTAGTCAACACATCGTCATGGTGTAAATAGATCATGATACAAATATAGCTTATTATTATCAATGTTGATTCGTTCTTCCACAGTTTTAGAGTTCGCTAACTAGCCTGTAAATAAGGATCAGAAGCCTAACTTTATAAAGTTTTGGGTTCGGAACCTCTTATCCCTTTAAATCATCTAATTCCTGACTCTAAGTCATAAACCAAGCCATTTACTTCTCTTTCATAATCTTCGTCAGGCCTTACTATTAAACTATTTAGCCATTAATATATATATATATATATATATACAGATCCTATCCAGAGCGGAGCTCCGCTTTGAAATTAACGGTGTGAAGTTCGAGTTTTGGGTCACTTTTCGGTCGCACATCCACATCTCGACCGTTCAGTTTTTAGGTACTAGTGTATAGATCATCTCTGCAAATTTTCAGCCAAAATGATGATCGTTAAGGCATTGATAAGTCCCTTAAAGCTAGTACGGTTCAGGTTGACAGATTCAGTCCGTCCATTGGTTTAAGCGAGTTAGATACATTAACGATCATCAATTTGGCTGCAAATTTGCAGAGATGATCTATACACTAGTATATAAAAACAGAACGGTCGAGATGTGGGTATGCGACCGAAAACAGAACGGTCGAGATGTGGATCTGATATAGTATATATATATCAGATCCTATCCAGAGCGGAGCTCCGCTTTGAAAATTAACTTGTGAAGTTTGAGTTTTCGGTCGCATACCCACATCTCGACCGTTCTGTTTTTATATACTAGTGTATAGATCATCTCTGCAAATTTGTAGCCAAATTGATGATCGTTAAGTCATTGATAAGTGCCTTAAAGCTAGTATGGTTTAGGTTGACAGATTCAGTCCGTCCATTGGTTTAAACGAGTTAAATGCCTTAATATATATATATATATATATATATATATATATATATATATATATATATATATATATATATAACCAATTACACAGATAAGTAGCATATATGGCATAGTTAAGAACATTTATCATGCACATGCTATTATTGCATAATAAAACATAAGGCAGGAAGTGTGATCTTCATTTTATCAAATTGCATGCATGTCAACTTCTATTCATTATTCTCAAAAAAAAAAAAAAAAAAAAACCTTCTATTCATAAATGCCTTTGATAATCTCATGCATAATCTGGCATTCAGTCAATGACACATAAGCAGCAGACTTCAGCTATGCTTAGGTCACATAACCTATCTCTTATCGATCAGCAATGACGTCCCCAAATGAAAATTATGAAACGCATCTACCCAATATGCTTTTTGTTTTCAGAAGTTGATCGAGGAACCTAATTAACTTGCTGTTCTTTCTCTTTTTTTTATCTTGTTGTCTTGGCCAATGTGAAGGTGAAAATATTTTAATTGTAAGATTTCTGATCAACTAAAATATTTACAAATAAAGTACTCTCCTGTACGTTACCCTAGCAGAAAACACCCTAAAGGACAAATGGTAGAAGTGCAAGATAGAAACCCTAGTTTTGTCTAAGGTTGCTATTGCTGCAGTAGCGGTGACATAGGTTTGATCCGGTGGGGCGGTAAGCAAAATTGTTTGGCTGGTGTGAAGGTGGGGTGGCACCAAGTGTACGAAGGTACATTGGGGATTATTGCTCTTCAGAGTTCCCGTCTTGGTCCGGTTGGCATCCAATTGCATGTTTCGGCTTTCTTGTTGCTGCTATCGGTGATAGCTCCTTTTCCATAGTAATTGTTGACGGTGAGTGATCGCCTCGATCTTCTCCGTCATGGTAATTTAAATTAAGAAGCTAGATCTACAGAACATATCAGGTGTTGGTTCACCAATTCCGATTGTCGAAGGCTGCAAACGTCTTTTCCTGCTGAATCTAGGAGATCCTCTACAAAACTAGTAACCTTTTCATTCTGGTTGCACTACTAGAAAAACAGGTCCTTTCACATGGATGGATTCTGTGTGAATACATTGAAATACACACGGAAATCTGTGTGTATAGGCAGTTTCACACAGTACAGTCACGGATTCATAATTTGTATGTGTTGCAAGCGTTGCTAGATCATTTTCACACGGAAAGCTTGTCCGTGTGAGCTATATTAGGTGGGTCCCGTATGAATCCTAATTATATTAACTTCCAAATTTACAAACATTTAATTGCACTGTAGCATCAATGTTCCACACAGACAACATCCTACACACAGATGATATAACTGTGGCTGTCTTTCCAAAAAAATTTAAAAAAAAAATTCTATTAAATAAAATTATACAGAAGGAAGTTTAAAGATATAACCCAAATATAAAAGCTTAATTATATTCTTCAATATATACAATGGCAAATGCCACACTAGATTAATAACTCCTAGAAATTTTGGACAAAAACATACAGAATCTAGAAGTCATTAAACCAGGATCAAAACAACAAAAACATGGCTGAACAACAAACATCATGATGAAGTTAAGAGCAGCAAACATGGCTGAGCAATCACGTCCTTGGCATTTCCATCAAGTCTTGCATTTTTTTCATGTTCTCCATCATCTGTAGTTGATCAGCTCTTATCTTATCCAACTATGCCTCACGTTGTTTTTCTCTCTCAGCGACTTCATTCCTTTCCCTTGCTCTTTCAACCTCCATCAATGCTCTTGCAGACACACTTTTTTGTTCCTCCACAGCAGCCCTTAGTTCCTCCACCTCTTTTGAAATCCCTTTGTTTTCTGTATGGATAAAAGGCACATCAGCCCATTTATATCCCGTTCCCATTCCTCTAACTCGGTTCCTCCTCTCAACACCAAACACGTCAGCATATATATCTTCTACAACCTTAGGGGTTATTTCTATGTTTTGGTTAGCCTTCTCTGCTTCTTTTTGTTCAAAGATAAGCTACAACCATTGAACACAAACAATCATATTAAGCTACAGCAATTTCAATTATAATGCAAATAATTGTACTCAAAGTAATTTCAATGGAAATGGGTATATGATTACCTAAATATGTCTGATATCCAGAAGAAACTGTCAAGCAAAGTAATATTCTGCCATACCATTTGGTGGAGAAAGTATGTCAAGCAAGTAATATTTTGCCACACCAAAGGCCAAGATATGTAGTCAATGTCACAAAGTATGCTGCCATACCATTTGCCTGCACCTGCACAATTCACAGGTTATATTAGAACAGGAAACTTCGAATGATAAAATGTCTAAAACCATTAGAATGAGCTTCCACCTTCAGTTTCGATGTGGACAAGAGAAGTAACCAACCATTGTAAGATGATCAAATATTGCATATTCAACCATTGTAAGATGATCAGATATTGCATATTCAATCATTAAGAAGAGCATGACACATTTGTTATCAGCCTGAATAGAAGCAAGTCTAAATCAGGTAACTTGCTAATTAAAGAAAGCATGTCTGACTCTAAACTGCAAAAAGTATTTGCAGATGGGTCTGCAAGTGAGGCCATGTCATATCTTCTACTAGCAGAGCAAGAATCAAGTAGTACCTCTGAAGGGCTGCTACCATTTGTTATCACCTCTTCTACCATTTCAAAATTTCAAAGTGATAAGAATCATCAGCTGTTGCTTCCAATGAATGTGTAAACCTGAGAAATCATAAACAATTTAGAAATAACTAGTTAAATACCAAAAAGTTTATCCAAAAGGCACACAGGAAGAAAGAAGAAAAATTACAAGGATATCAAACAAAGGTTATACAATTATAAAGAATCTAGGAGTAGATGATTAGCTTTTTCAAGTACAAACACTACCTTGGAGATAACTACTCTAGTAAAGCACACAACTAAAATTCTCAAAATCACAAGAACTTCGAAAAACTAGTATCGTAGAGACACAATGTAAATCTCAGATAACTAGCTAAATCACCATCTTTAACTAGCAAGAGGTTAGGTCAGTTGCAGCACAGCGGTCCAAGAGGCATGCCAGTTACTGTGTGATATCAAAGTATTATGCCTTAATCTTGAACTTATATATTGCTTGACTGATATTTAGAAGTCACCGATGTTACACAGTTGAAAGCGTTTCAATGGTTTAAGTATAAAGCATACTATCATCTCGGGTCAAATCACGAGAAGCAAATAAGAATAAGGACTATAGAAAACCACCTTCCAATGTCCAATTCATGTCCATCTAGTAGACCATCCCAATTATACCTTCCAATGAACTGCAGAAGTTAGACATGTGAAATTAAAAATTAACAATTATTGGGAGTAGTATAATCA